>NC_047119.1:1943809-2221309 GCF_902500255.1 Thalassophryne amazonica
GAGAGAGACAGGAGAGAGACAGAGGAGAGACAGAGAGAAAGAGACAGAGAGAGAAGAGAGAGAGAGGAGAGACAGAGAGAGAGCAGAGAGAGAGAGAGACAGAAGAGAGACAGAGAGGACAGAGAGAGAGACAGAGAGAAAGAGAGAGACAGAGAGAGAGAGAGAGAGAGAAAGAGACAGAGAGAGAGAGACAGAATTTCTTTCTGGCTAACTGCCTTCATCCTCACTGATCAGAGTTGATTCGGGTCCTGATCAGCAAACGCTCACAACCTGTTTTTTTTTTTCCCAACGCAGCTTTTGGACACGTAAGAAGTCAGAACAACGTGTCACTGACACCGGACGCACCGGCTGATGAAGACGGTGAAGGCCGCGGAGGAATCCAAACATCCACCATAGACGCAAAACTGGAGGGGGAGGATATTTTTTAAAAAGTGTAAATCTGTGTTTCTGCGGAAAACGTACGTCTGATGATGTTCAGGGGCTGCGTCTCTCAACTTCAACCGACATCTTCACAGACGATATAAAAATAATAAATCCGGATCATCTCGTCCACATTCTCCACCCAGGTGAAGCCCGCCGTCACTGCGTACACGGGGGGCGTGGCAGCCCCGACACCATTAGACTTATTTCCACAGCGGCAGACGAATGAATAGAAAGAGAGAAACACTTTAAATGTGATAGGTGCAACGACTCCGTACCCGAACAGGACGCGGCGTCCAGTGTGTGCACAGCCGGTCCGCGCATTAAAACTTAATTCCATTAGATGGCAATAGCTCCTCCATGACTGGACAAGATGCACAGACACTATGATCCTTAGAAAATGATCCGATAAAACTTCACTTTAATCCACAATGTAGAGTATCAGGTAAAGTGCACAAACCCAGAACATAACTACTCTATCAGCAACCGTAAACAGAAGCAGCTGATCAATGAAGCAGTCTAATACGACCCCCCCCCCGCCCCATCTTTTTTAAATTCACATGGGATCTGCATTGATCTCATATATGGCCTTATGGCAGCCCCAATTCACCGAAATCCATCCTTTCATCTCATCTATAACTGAATTTGGACTGTATTGATTCTGGGCTGTAAAAATCAATTGACTTTCATATCATAAAAAATAAATGTTGTGATATATTGATTTTTTTCATACACATTAATCGAAGATAGGGCCCAAAAACAGGCTTCATGTGAAACACAAAGAACAAACTCCAGAAGAAAGATCAAACCTGTCTGCAAACTTTGGCCCAGGTTTTCTTCAGTCTGTAGATGGCGCTGCGGTTAAGAGCGGAGATGATCTCCAGGACACCGTTGTAGTTGTTGAGACAGCGACAGATATCGGCCACTGCCAACCATTTTTCTATGGAGCCGGCCCTGGAGCCCACGTCAGTGTGGGATATGATCTGAGAAGCCACCAGGTTACTCATCTGTGGAGAAAGAAGGCAGAACAGACAACACGTGTTTCTAAACCTGAAGCCACTTGGTTTTATGCTGTTTGCTGCATCAGGGGCTACTTCTCTAAATGAAATATTACTTACATTGTGAAACATCTGATGACATGATGTTCACAGTTGGGCCAAATTTCTGACCAAATTCTAACAATAAATTTTGAAATTACACATCATCACCAATAATGGAGGAGGCATGTAAATAGCAATTTTTACGATTGTGAACACCTCTTTTTGTCTTACTTCATTAAAGTGCTGACTGGTCTTCATGATGTATGGAGTCCTCTCTGTCTTGTCAACCTTCATCCAACCCTGACCGAGGAACTCCCTGAAGACAAAAGAAAACATTTAAGAGTACACCATAAGATATACACACACACACACACACACACACACACACACACACACACACACACACACACACACACACACACACACACACACACACACACACACACACACACACACACACGTACGAGGTCTGTCAATTAAGTTTAGGTCCTTTTTATTTTTTCAAAAACATATGGATTTCATTCATATGTTTTTACGTCAGACATGCTTGAACCCTCGTGCGCATGCGTGAGTTTTTCCACGCCTGTCGGTGACGTCATTCGCCTGTGAGCACTCCTTGTGGGAGGAGTCGTCCAGCCCCTCGTCGGAATTATTTGTCTGAGAAGTTGCTGAGAGACTGGCGCTTTGTTTGATCAAAATTTTTTCTAAACCTGTGAGACACATCGAAGTGGACACGGTTCGAAAAATTAAGCTGGTCTATAGTTGGAACACACCCTCCGGTCCCCCATCTTAAACAGAGAGACCACCACCCCGGTCTGCCAATCCAGAGGCACTGTCCCCGATCGCCACGCGATGTTGCAGAGGCATGTCAGCCAAGACAGTCCCAAAACATCCAGAGACTTAAGGTACTCAGGACGGACTTCATCCACCCCAGGAGCCTTGCCACCGAGGAGCTTTCTAACCACCTCGGTGACTTCGGCCTGGGTAATGGATGAGTCCGCCTCTGAGTCCCCAGTCTCTGCTTCCTCTTCGGAAGACGTGACGATGGGATTGAGGAGATCCTCGAAGTATTCCTTCCACCGCCCGACAACATCCCCAGTCTGGGTCAACAGCTCCCCACCCACACCGTAGACAGTGCTGGTGGAGAGCTGCTTCCGCCTCCTGAGGCGTCAGACGGTTTGCCAGAATTTCTTCGAGGCCAACCGATAGTCCTTCTCCATGGCCTCCAAGAACTCCTCCAAGACCTGAGTTTTTGCCACTGCGACCGTACGGGCTGCGGGATGCTTGGCCTGCTGGTACCTGTCAGCTGCCTCCGGGGTCCCACCTGCCAACAAAGACAAGTAGGACTCCTTCTTCAGCTTGACGGCATCCCTTACTTCCGGCGTCCACCACCGGGTTCGGGGATTGCCGCCGCGACAGGCACCAGAGACCTTGCGACCACAGCTACGAGCGGCCGCATCGACAATGGAGGTGGAGAACATGGTCCACTCGGAATCCATGTCTCCAACCTCCCTCAGGATCTGGGAGAAGCTCTCCCGGAGGTGGGAGTTGAAGACCTCGGTGACAGAGGGTTCCGCCGGTCGTTCCCAGCAGACCCTCAAGATACGTTTGGGCCTGCCAGGTCTGACTGGCTTCCTCCCCTCCCAGCGTATCCAACTCACCACCAGGTGGTGATCCGTCGACAGCTCTGCCCCTCTCTTCACTCTAGTGTCAGAGAAACGTGGCCGAAGATCAGATGACACAACTACAAAGTCGATCATTGACCTCCGGCTCAGGGTGTCCTGGTGCCACGTGCACTTATGGACACCCTTGTGCTCGAACATGGTGTTCGTGATGGACAAACTGTGACTAGCACAGAAGTCCAACAACTGAACACCACTCGGGTTCAGATCGGGGAGGCCGTGTTTCCCGATTACCCCCCTCCAGGTCTCACTGTCACCGCCCACGTGGGTGTTGAAATCCCCCAGGAGAACAATGGAGTCCCCAGTCAGAGCGCTATCTAGTACCCCTCCCAGGGACAGCAGGAAGGTCGGGTACTCTGCACTGCCGCTCGGCCCGTAGGCAGAGACAACGGTGAGAGACCTGTCCCTGACCCGAAGGCGTAGGTATGCGACCCTCTTGTTCACTGGAGTGAACTCCATCCAACACATGGCGCAATGCGACCCCAGCTCTCCACCTCTCCCTGTGGGCAACACAAGAAAAATGAAGCGTCCAGCCCCTCTCCAGGAGTTGGGTACCAGAGCCCAAGCTGTGCGTGGAGGTGAGCCCGACTATCTCTAGTTGGTATCTCTCAACCTCCTGCACGAGCTCAGGCTCCTTCCCCCCCAGCGAGGTGACATTCCATCTCCCAACAGCCAGGGGCTGTGAGCATGGACCGGGCCGCCGGGCCACCCACCCTCGACCACCCAATCCTCTCTGCACCTGACTCCCATGGCCTCCTCTGCAGGTGGTGAGCCCACAGGAGGGCGAGCCCACGTCACTCTTTCGGGCTGAGCCTGGCCGGGCCCCATGGGCTAAGGCCCGACCACCAGGCACTCGCGCGCGAGCCCCAACCCCAGGCCTGGCTCCAGGGTGGGGCCCCAGGTCTGCCATACTGGGCGATGTGTCGGTCCTTGATTTTTTACTGGTCATGGAGGTTCTGAACTGCCCTTAGTCTGACCCGTCACCTAGGACCTGTTTGCCTTGGGAGACACTACAAGGGGCACAAAGCCCCAGATAACATAACTCCTAGGATCATCCGGGTACGCAAACTCCCCCACCACGATAAGGTGGCAACTAGAGGGGGAGTGTATATATATATATATATATATATATATATATATATATATATATATATATATATATATATATATACATACGAGGGCTGTCAATAAAGTAAGGGTCCTTTTTATTTTTTTCAAAAACTATATGGATTTCATTCATATGTTTTTACGTCAGACATGCTTGAACCCTCGTGCGCATGCGTGAGTTTTTCCACGCCTGTCGGTGACGTCATTCGCCTGTGAGCACTCCTTGTGGGAGGAGTCGTCCAGCCCCTCGTCGGAATTCCTTTGTCTGAGAAGTTGCTGAGAGACTGGCGCGTTGTTTGATCAAAATTTTTTCTAAACCTGTGAGACACATCGAAGTGGACACGGTTCGAAAAATTAAGCTGGTTTTCAGTGAAAATTTTAACGGCTGATGAGAGATTTTGAGGTGATTCTGTCGCTTTAAGGACTTCCCACGGTGCGAGATGTCGCTCAGCGCTCTCAGGCGCCGTCGTCAGTCTGTTCAAGCTGAAAACCTCCACATTTCAGGCTCTATTGATCCAGGACGTCGTGAGAGAAAAGAGAAGTTTCAGAAGAAGTCGGTTTCAGCATTTTATCCGGATATTCCACTGTTAAAGGAGATTTTTTTTAATGAAAGACGTGCGGACGGATCCGCGCGTCGGGACGCAGCCGACGCGGTGCGGCGGCACAGGAAAAACACCTCCGTGTTGATAACCATTTGTAAAATCCAGGCGGCTTTTGATGGCTTTCAGTGGAGTGAGTATATGAGAAATTGTTTAACAGGCAGGACATGTTCCAACTTGTCCTTAAGGCTTTCAACAGAGGTGTTTTTCCTGTGGCGGAGCGTCGCGTCGGCTGCGTCCCTGTTACTTTATTGACAGCCCTCGTATATATATACATATATATACGAGGGCTGTCAATAAAGTATAGGTCCTTTTTATTTTTTTCAAAAACTATATGGATTTCATTCATATGTTTTTATGTCAGACATGCTTGAACCCTCGTGCGCATGCGTGAGTTTTTCCACGTCTGTCGGTGACGTCATTCGCCTGTGAGCACTCCTTGTGGGAGGAGTCGTCCAGCCCCTCGTCGGAGTTCCTTGTTTCCAGAAATGAATGATTGTTACAGTTGATTTATACAGAAATAAGCTGTTTCAGAGTGTTTTCCACCATCCTGGTTTATTTTGTTTGAGCGAGCAGCCAGCTGATGTCACAGTGCATCTACACTTTGATTGGCTGCCTCTGTGTGCTTCCCAGCATCACTCATACAAAATGGGAGAAGCCCACACATGATCTATGATGTTGCTATGGTCGCTACCATAGACTGTATGGGTTCAAGGCCGCCTGTTTGAATTTTTCCCCTTGAGGGGACTACATATACAACCCCTGGCAATAATTATGGAATCACCGGCCTCGGAGGATGTTCATTCAGTTGTTTAATTTTGTAGAAAAAAAGCAGATCACAGACATGACACAAAACTAAAGTCATTTCAAATGGCAACTTTCTGACTTTAAGAAACACTATAAGAAATCAGGAAAAATAATTGTGGCAGTCAGTAACGGTTACTTTTTTAGACCAAGCAGAGGGAAAAAAATATGGACTCACTCAATTCTGAGGAAAAAATTATGGAATCACCCTGTAAATTTTCATCCCCAAAACTAACACCTGCATCATATCAGATCTGCTTGTTAGTCTGCATCTAAAAAGGAGTGATCACACCTTGGAGAGCTGTTGCACCAAGTGGACTGACATGAATCATGGCTCCAACACGAGAGATGTTGAAACATCAAATTGAAACAAAGGAGAGGATTATCAAGCTCTTAAAAGAGGGTAAATCATCACGCAATGTTGCAAAAGATGTTAAGTTGTTCACAGTCAGCTGTGTCTAAACTCTGGACCAAATACAAACAACATGGGAAGGTTGTTAAAGGCAAACATACTGGTAGACCAAGGAAGACATCAAAGCGTCAAGACAGAAAACTTAAAGCAATATGTCTCAAAAATCGAAAAATGTACAACAAAACAAATGAGGAACGAATGGGAGGAAACTGGAGTCAACGTCTGTGACCAAACTGTAAGAAACCGCCTAAAGGAAATGGGATTTACATACAGAAAAGCTAAACGAAAGCCATCATTAACACCTAAACAGAAAAAAACAAGGTTACAATGGGCTAAGGAAAAGCAATCGTGGACTGTGGATGACTGGATGAAAGTCATATTCAGTGATGAATCTCGAATCTGCATTGGGCAAGGTGATGATGCTGGAACTTTTGTTTGGTGCCGTTCCAATGAGATTTCTAAAGATGACTGCCTGAAGAGAACATGTAAATTTCCACAGTCATTGATGATATGGGGCTGCATGTCAGGTAAAGGCACTGGGGAGATGGCTGTCATTACATCATCAATAAATGCACAAGTTTACGTTGATATTTTGGACACTTTTCTTATCCCATCAATTGAAAGGATGTTTGGGGATGATGAAATCATTTTTCAAGATGATAATGCATCTTGCCATAGAGCAAATACTGTGAAAACATTCCTTGCAAAAAGACACATAGGGTCAATGTCATGGCCTGCAAATAGTCCGGATCTTAATCCAACTGAAAATCTTTGGTGGAAGTTGAAGAAAATGGTCCATGACAAGGCTCCAACCTGCAAAGCTGATCTGGCAACAGCAATCAGAGAAAGTTGGAGCCAGATTGATGAAGAGTACTGTTTGTCACTCATTAAGTCCATGCCTCAGAGCCTGCAAGCTGTTAGAAAAGCCAGAGGTGGTGCAACAAAATACTAGTGATGTGTTGGAGCGTTCTTTTGTTTTTCATGATTCCATAATTTATTCCTCAGAATTGAGTGAGTCCATATTTTTTCCCTCTGCTTGGTCTAAAAAAGTAACCGTTACTGACTGCCACAATTTTTTTTCCTGATTTCTTATAGTGTTTCTTAAAGCCAGAAAGTTGCCATTTGAAATGACTTTAGTTTTGTGTCATGTCTGTGATCTGCTTTTTTTCTACAAAATTTAAACAACTGAATGAACATCCTCCGAGGCCGGTGATTCCATAATTTTTGCCAGGGGTTGTATTAACCTTTCTAGACTACACAAATTTTGATCATACAGGCAATGTCATTTTATGAACCCCCTATTTAACCTCCAAGGGCCTGGCATCCACATATGTGGACATGACATTTTTGGTTGTCTAGACCATAATACTAAGTTTTGTTTCATGAGAACCTCCGGGCCTTAGGAGGTTAAAGGCTAATAATTAAAGTTATAGTGGTGCCAAAGAAAATTGTTTTAATGACTTCAATCTTAAATAAAAAAAACCTAAAGGCCGTGCACTTTTAAATACTGCCCCTGTTGCACTCTGGCACTTAAAGTCAATGACAGGTGACACTGACCGCTCATGTTCTGCCCAAAACACACCTGTGATTAATTATCAGGTTTGTACTGATAGTAAATGGTAATGAGGAGATGGACACGTTAAATGCATTTGGGCTGTTTGTGCTGCAGATGGTGTGATCAGTAAGTGTCGTCCCGGCTGTGGATGGGAGGCTCCTGGTGGACTCACTCGTAGGGAATACTCCTGAACACGATGTGATCCAGCAGGGTGATCTGCTCAGCGAGCTCCATGGCCGACAGCACCTCAAAACATTCCACTTTTGGACTCTCCCCCTAAAAACAGGCACAAATATGTGTACTCTTTATGTATAAATGATTTGCTGACGTTGTGGGAATCAACTGGAGATGTGACGAAATTCACCACAAGACACACGACCACAGCTGTAGGTGTTGGTCTGAATGGAGGAGTAATTCATTCTTACCACAATGAAGTGCAGCAGGGGGCAGCTTTTCTGTTTCATATTCAGGAAATAAAGGATTTAAATATGCAAGAATTCCCCTGTGTGAATGTTTTAGTTTTACAACTAAAATCCATCATAGGTACACTTACCATCTGTAATATATCCTCGATCCTCATTTGGGCGTCATCCTGATCTTCTTGAGAAAGGGCACTGCAGAGCAAAATACACACATTACAAAATTAATCTATCAGTACCAATATTTAAAAGTACTGCGAGTTAGATACACACACACACACACACACACACACATATATACACTCAACAAAAATATAAACAACACTTTTGGTTTTGCTTCCATTTTGTATGAGATGAACTCAAAGATCTAAAACTTTTTCCACATACACAATATCACCATTTCCCTCAAATATTGTTCACAAACCAGTCTAAATCTGTGATAGTGAGCACTTCTCCTTTGCTGAGATAATCCATCCCACCTCACAGGTGTGCCATATCAAGATGCTGATTAGACACCATGATTAGTGCACAGGTGTGCCTTAGACTGCCCACAATAAAAGGCCACTCTGAAAGGTGCAGTTTTGTTTTATTGGGGGGGGGATACCAGTCAGTATCTGGTGTGACCACCATTTGCCTCATGCAGTGCAACACATCTCCTTCGCATAGAGTTGATCAGGTTGTCAATTGTGGCCTGTGGAATGTTGGTCCACTCCTCTTCAATGGCTGTGCGAAGTTGCTGGATATTGGCAGGAACTGGTACACGCTGTCGTGTACCAGTTCCCGGTGAGTATGCCGGCCATGCAAGAACTGGGACATTTTCAGCTTCCAAGAATTGTGTACAGATCCTTGCAACATGGGGCCGTGCATTATCCTGCTGCAACATGAGGTGATGTTCTTGGATGTATGGCACAACAATGGGCCTCAGGATCTCGTCACGGTATCTCTGTGCATTCAAAATGCCATCAATAAAATGCACCTGTGTTCTTCGTCCATAACAGACGCCTGCCCATACCATAACCCCACCGCCACCATGGGCCACTCGATCCACAACATTGACATCAGAAAACCGCTCACCCACATGACGCCACACACGCTGTCTGCCATCTGCCCTGAACAGTGTGAACCGGGATTCATCCGTGAAGAGAACACCTCTCCAACCAAACGCCAGCGAATGTGAGCATTTGCCCACTCAAGTCGGTTACGACGACGAACTGGAGTCAGGTCGAGACCCCGATGAGGATGACAAACATGCAGATGAGCTTCCCTGAGACGGTTTCTGACAGTTTGTGCAGAAATTCTTTGGTTATGCAAACTGATTGTTTCAGCAGCTGTCCGAGTGGCTGGTCTCAGACGATCTTGGAGGTGAACATGCTGGATGTGGAGGTCCTGGGTTGGTGTGGTTACACGTGGTCTGCGGTTGTGAGGCTGGTTGGATGTACTGCCAAATTCTCTGAAACGCCTTTGGAGACGGCTTATGGTAGAGACATGAACATTCAATACACGAGCAACAGCTCTGGTTGACATTCCTGCTGTCAGCATGCCAATTGCACGCTCCCTCAAATCTTGCGACATCTGTGGCATTGTGCTGTGTGATAAAACTGCACCTTTCAGAGTGGCCTTTTATTGTGGGCAGTCTAAGGCACACCTGTGCACTAATCATGGTGTCTAATCAGCATCTTGATATGGCACACCTGTGAGGTGGGATGGATTATCTCAGCAAAGGAGAAGTGCTCACTATCACAGATTTAGACTGGTTTGTGAACAATATTTGAGGGAAATGGTGATATTGTGTATGTGGAAAAAGTTTTAGATCTTTGAGTTCATCTCATACAAAATGGGAGCAAAACCAAAAGTGTTGCGTTTATATTTTTGTTGAGTGTATATATATATATATATATATAGTGCCTGACTCCGTGGTATAACTCACAAACTCGCAGCTTAAAGCAGATAACCCGTAAGTTGGAAAGGAAATGGCATCTCACTAATTCAGAAGATCTTCACTTAGCCTGGAAAAAGAGTCTGTTGCTCTATAATAAAAGCCCTCCGTAAAGCTAGGACATCTTACTACTCATCAATAATTGAAGAAAATAAGAACAACCCCAGGTTTCTTTTCAGCACTGTAGCCAGGCTGACAAAGAGTCAGAGCTCTACTGAGCCGAGTATTCCTTTAACTTTAACTAGTAATGACTTCATGTCTTTCTTTGCTAATAAAATTTTAACTATTAGAGAAAAAATTACTCATAACCATCCCAAAGACATATCGTTATCTTTGGCTGCTTTCAGTGATGCCGGTATTTGGTTAGACTCTTTCTCTCCGATTGTTCTGTCTGAGTTATTTTCATTAGTTACTTCCTCCAAACCATCAACATGTCTATTAGACCCCATTCCTACCAGGCTGCTCAAGGAAGCCCTACCATTAATTAATTAATTAATGCTTCGATCTTAAATATGATCAATCTATCTTTATTAGTTGGCTATGTACCACAGGCTTTTAAGGTGGCAGTAATTAAACCATTACTTAAAAAGCCATCACTTGACCCAGCTATGGTAGCTAATTATAGGCCAATCTCCAACCTTCCTTTTCTCTCAAAAATTCTTGAAAGGGTAGTTGTAAAACAGCTAACTGATCATCTGCAGAGGAATGGTCTATTTGAAGAGTTTCAGTCAGGTTTTAGAATTCATCATAGTACAGAAACAGCATTAGTGAAGGTTACAAATGATCTTCTTATGGCCTAAGACAGTGGACTCATCTCTGTGCTTGTTCTGTTAGACCTCAGTGCTGCTTTTGATACTGTTGACCATAAAATTTCATTACAGAGATTAGAGCATGCCATAGGCATTAAAGGCACTGCGCTGTGGTGGTTTGAATCATATTTATCTAATAGATTACAATTTGTTCATGTAAATGGGGAATCTTCTTCACAGACTAAGGTTAATTATGGAGTTCCACAAGGTTCTGTGCTAGGACCAATTTTATTCACTTTATACATGTTTCCCTTAGGCAGTATTATTAGACAGCATAGACATAAAGACATGGATGACCTCTAATTTCCTGCTTTTAAACTCAGATAAAACTGAAGTTATTGTACTTGGCCACACAAATCTTAGAAACATGGTGTCTAACCAGATCCTTACTCTGGATGGCATTACCCTGACCTCTAGTAATACTGTGAGAAATCTTGGAGTCATTTTTGATCAGGATATGTTATTCAATGCGCATATTAAACAAATATGTAGGACTGCTTTTTTACAGTGGCGCAATATCTCTAAAATCAGAAAGGTCTTGTCTCAGAGTGATGCTGAAAAACTAATTCATGCATTTATTTCCTCTAGGCTGGACTATTGTAATTCATTATTATCAGGTTGTCCTAAAAGTTCCCTGAAAAGCCTTCAGTTAATTCAAAATGCTGCAGCTAGAGTACTAACGGGGACTAGGAGAGAGCATATCGCACCCATATTGGCCTCTCTTCATTGGCTTCCTGTTAATTCTAGAATAGAATTTAAAATTCTTCTTCTTACTTATAAGGTTTTGAATAATCAGGTCCCATCTTATCTTAGGGACCTCATAGTACCATATCACTCCAATAGAGCGCTTCGCTCTCAGACTGCAGGTTTACTTGTAGTTCCTAGGGTTTGTAAGAGTAGAATGGGAGGCAGAGCCTTCAGCTTTCAGGCTCCTCTCCTGTAGAACCAGCTCCCAATTCAGATCAGGGAGACAGACACCCTCTCTACTTTTAAGATTAGGCTTAAAACTTTCCTTTTTGCTAAAGCTTATAGTTAGGGCTGGATCGGGTGACCCTGAACCATCCCTTAGTTATGCTGCTATAGACGTAGACTGCTGGGGGGTTCCCATGATGCACTGAGTGTTTCTTTCTCTTTTTGCTCTGTATGCACCACTCTGCATTTAATCATTAGTGATTGATCTCTGCTCCCCTCCACAGCATGTCTTTTTCTTGATTCTCTCCCCTCAGCCCCAACCAGTCCCAGCAGAAGACTGCCCCTCCCTGAGCCTGGTTCTGCTGGAGGTTTCTTCCTGTTAAAAGGGAGTTTTTCCTTCCCACTGTCGCCAAGTGCTTGCTCACAGGGGGTCGTTTTGACCGTTGGGGTTTTTACGTAATTATTGTATGGCTTTGCCTTACAATATAAAGCGCCTTGGGGCAACTGTTTGTTGTGATTTGGCGCTATATAAATAAAGCTGAAGTTGACATATATATATATATACACACATGTTCTCCACTCAGATTGCAATAGCCAATCACAGATTAACCTTTCTGTCCATCATTTACCTGTATTTTGGCATGCTTGGCGCCAGAAAGTTATGTTGGATCCAAAGGGATCCAAAAAGGCTAGAACCAAAAGTTCTGTTGGTCGGTTCCCACTGACCAATAGCGTTAGAGCTTACTGCCAACAGCTAGCCAATCAGAGCGCGGCATATGAAGGTCAGGAACTAGCTAACAGATGCTGGTTGAAAAAAATGGCAACAAACATGTCAACAACAGCAGAAAATCATCTGCCAGCGAGGTTTGCTGAGTTCACAGAGAAAGAACTGGTGGAAATATTGAACTCCAAGGATGCCAAAAACACTAAGAAGGTAGACAAGCACACTACTGATGTTTTAGAAGCATTCATCTGCTGTTCACAACAAAATAAATTGATCTAATTTACTTGACTCTTTGTTGTTTGCTTAATTTGGTTGGGGGGTGGAGAACATAACAATTGATGGATGGCAAGTCGTCCAACATAGAGAAATATTGGATGAAGAAAAGTTATATTGGACGAGGCGTCTTGGAATGAGCTGCAGGTCTAAAATGCTGGAACGGATGTACTGTTTCAGTATAATTAACAAATGAAATGGACCACAGATAGCATGAACTATAATGGGTTCATACTGACTGCAATGAAAAAAAAGTGAAAGTAAATGCAGGAAACACTTTTTTTTATTATTATTATTTTCCTGATTTGGAGTTGTATGGATTTTAGATCTTAACATTACACGGATGGGCACATGTTCCTTTTTTTGCAGTGTTCACCTTAATATGTTTGTGGTTGCTTTCCTCTCCTGTGGAAGCAGGTCTGGATCATGGAGGACCTCTTCTAGGAGCGTCAACACCCCCATCTTCAGCTCAGCGTTCAAATCAAAGTCCTGAAGGACAAAACACACAGTCAATATAAATAAGCAAAGTTTCCAGATTCATAATAGGAAATAGATATTTTATAATAAGTTTTTTGTTTGATATATTTTTACATAATTCTCAAACCTCCACACAAACTGCAACAAAGGTCGCCCTCTAGAGGACAGTTCTTAAAGCCCACCGTGGACTGTTGCGTACTAACAGGTGGTTTATCGGTTCCATGTAGCCTGACGGTGAGAATGTTTGTTTCTGTCATTTCTTAAATGCCTGGTGATCATCATAAACTACAAGAATAAGACTAAATGTTGGTTTTTCAAGCCTAAAAACCCAGTTATAAAAATAGGGCCTTATATCATCTTAAATGAAAATGACCTTCCCTTTTTTGTCCCTGAGGATGCTGCTGACTTTTCTCTGTGCTGCTTAGGTGGAAAAACAAAGCACACAGCCACCAGAGGAAAAGCACATAACAGGAGGTTCAGACAAAACACATGTACAGGTCTAAAAGGCTGAGACGTCCCGCTGCCGTCTGGATGAGACGTCCACTGGTGGCTAATGGTTACAGTCCTGTGAAGCAGGTTCAGGTGGTCTTGAGGACTGACCTGTGAGTGTTTAGACACCCAGTGTCGTAACACGTTCAGCACTCGGTTCGTAGCGGCTCTGCGGATGATGAACTCCTTGTCGCAAGCTTTCTCCAGATTATGAAAACCTACAACAAAACGTGCAACATCACTCCATGAAACAGCTGGACAGTTTCATACGTGTCTTTGCAGCCCGGCGTGCTCACCCTGGCATCTGCTGTGCCCAGCAGCAGCAGTGGCAATAGCAAACGCTGAAGCTGGCGACACAGTACAGTGAGCGCCCTCCCCAGATGTGACTATGAGAACATAGGGACAAAAACCAGTGAGAGGATGAACAATGGCAGCAGAAAATAGCTCACACTGTGTACCTCCTGCTTGTCTGCAGCACAGATGTCTCGGCGTTGTGGGTGAACGACAGGGGGACAGGTCGCCTGACTCGCTGCTGGCTGGCGTTTCAGGAATAAACTTGTCCAGAGACACTGACTCCAGAACAGCTGTTAGAGAGAAAAAAACAAACAAAAAAACAATAACACCTTAGACATGGTTCTCAAGACCAGGCACCTAAGTGGCTCTACTCTACTCTTTTCTACTCTCCTATTTTACTCCTCCTTTTTAGATATTTAGATATACCTTTATATACTGGCATAGTTCCACCTTAGAACTGGAATATAATATATAAGATATACCTTACTGAATTTTCATGAACCTGATCATAATGACGTCACAGCATGGCATTCTGTACACGCCAGTCATTCTAAAATCAGATAATAAGTTAGTCTGATAGATGCCCTGAGGCCTGTCTGCACCTGATTCCATATCACGAAGCAGATGAGACTCTATGACTCATCCTGAACAGACAAAGCTGGTACCATTTCTTTTGATTCTTAAACCTAAACATATCAAGTTCATAGGATCTTGTATTGGACCTCGAAAGAAACTAATTCCAAATTTAAATGTCACACTTGACAGCAACGCCAGACTTTTTTTTTTTTTTTAAACCTGAGCAGCCATCATGCTGTGGGGATGTTTTTCAGCAGCAGGAACTGGGAGACTAGTCAGGATTGAGGGAAAGATGAATGCAGCAATGTACAGAGACATCCTGGATGAAAACCTGCTCCAGAGCGCGCTTGACCTCAGACTGGGGCGACGGTTCATCTTTTAGAAGGACAATGACCCTAAACACACAGCCAAGATATCAAAGGAGTGACTTCAGGACAACTCTGTGAATGTCCTTGAGTGGCCCAGACAGAGCCCAGACCTGAATCTGACTGAACATCTCTGGAGAGATCTGAAAATGTCTGTGCACCGACGCTCCCCATCCAACCTGATGGAGCTTGAGAGGTGCTGCAAAGAGGAATGAACCAAACTGCCCAAATATAGGTGCACCAAGCTTGTGACATCATATTCAAGAAGACTTGAGGCTGGAATTAAAAAAACAACTTTTTTATCATTATGGGGTGTTGTGAGTAGAATTTTGAGGGGAAAAATTTATTTACACAGTTTTGGAATGAGGCTGTAACATAAAATGTGGATCCAGTGAAGTGCTGTGAATACTTTCTGGCTGTACTGTAGGGCTGTATTTCCTCACTTAATTTGGATTGGAAATATAACAGATTCAAGTGTAACATTAGTAACGTATAAATAAATCAGTTCCCTCACAGCAACACTTGGGATTACTCTGAAAGGTTTGAAGGAGATGCTACTATGAATGTGCAACATTCAGTGTCACTGAGTTATCTGCAGTTAAACAGCAGTTTTACCCCTGCGGATGCTGCGCCTCAGTTTTCCACAGAAGGCATCCATGCGAGGCAGCTCTCCGCTGGCATCCTCTGCTGTTGCTGGGCTAAGTTCTGGCGAACTGGGACCACGGCGGAGGTCTAAAGGGAATTTGTGGTAGGTGAGGGGTGGAGAGGACATGCCAGGTGGCTGTGGAAAGCTGGGCGAGTGAGTCGTGATGTGTGGAGGGGAGGGCAGGCCAGAGGGGGCCCTAGTTGTGCTGGGAGGAGGAGAAGAGATGCAAGGACTCTGACTGGATGTGGGCGAGTTAACTGTGGAGAATGAACAGGGGGTGGGAGACAGGTCCAACGCTCCTACTTTAGCACTGACTGAGGAACTGAGGGACAGTTTGCGGCAGTGGACAGGGGAAGATGTGTGAGAGGACATGGAGAGGGGAGGGGGAGAGGAAAATTTGCGACACAATCTGGGAGATTTGGTGCTCAAAGGATCAGTTCCCCAGGCACCCTGGTTGGTGGCAAAGATTTCCAGAGACCTGTGAGATATGAGAAGAGTGAATTAGCTGATGAGAAGTGTCCACTGAGTCAGTTATGGAATAAACGGTGGGTGGAGGAGGTGACAATGTGAATAAGAAAAATGAGAGATCAACAGGACATGGAAGGTGGTTTACTTGGACGGTCCCAGTGTGAGCTGTGTTATCTTCAGACTGTAGTCAGGACAAAGGGACGTGACAGACAAACGATCACATGAATGTTGCTCGACCCTAAGAGGGGATAGATTGAGGAAGAGTAAGAACAAAGGTGAAGAACAGGAGGTGACACTGTGATGGAACAAAGGCGCGATGCTGGACTGACCTCAGATCCCTCTCTGTACTGACTGGCAGAGTCAGACTCTCGAGTCCCATGTAGTTATGGAGCCCCTCAGGTGTCCATGTTCTGCCTCATATTTTAATTGCTCTTTGTGGAAAACGGTGACTTGGATGCTTTTGTTGGCAAGGAAAAGCTTACCAACCTTGACTTCTTGATATGACATGATCTTTGCAGTATCAATGGATACCCTGTTTGTACCACTTGAGACCAGGTTTGAGACTGTCCTGGATTTAGACTAAAATCCAGGCTTATAATGACTTCCTCTACTCAGCCATGTGTGTGTCTGTATGTGATGAACACTCCCATTCAGTAGATGGCAGTGTTCATGGCACTGTGAATACCAACTGCCGCACATTCGCTATAAGTGCTGAATCGCTTAAACAGAATTTTTCAGTTTTCAAATTGCCTTTTTTAACAAATGAAAAAAGACATATTTACAAATACAGATTTATTTGTAAAAACCAACACATGTTACAGTAACTTGTTTTTTTTAACACACACACACACACACACACACACACACACACACACACACACACACACACACACACACACACACACACACACACACACACACACACACACACACACACACACACAATATATAAGCAGACCAACCAATGATGACAGGAAGCTCATTTACCCATAATGCCTTTTGGCTTGTGTGTCTGTAAATGCTCAAACCTTCAAAATTAGTGCATTATTTTAAAACTAAAACAACGGCAGAGGTGACGTTAATTTTGGTAACTTGTCCGGAATTTAAAATTTTAACAATAAGTCAAAACTGTCTTGCTGTGCATGTCTCCTCTGACACGCCTGCAAGACTGCATGCCTGTGAAAATAAATGATCTTTTTTTTTTCTTTTCCTTTGTCTGGTAGCCAGGTCTCCTCTGCTGGCAGAGGATTGAGCTCTACCTCTCATAGCTGTCTGTCTGCTACAAAACACGTAACAGACAGGAGATCAAATGTATGATTTCAGGCTTTACAAATGTTTTTAACTGTTAAGCTTTATTCACTGTGCCTGCAAAAAGATATTAGCAGTCTAAAACTTATCAGCTAACAAAAAAGTTACCTTTGCAAATTAGCAGATTAGCAGAACTGTGCCCACCACTGACCAACACCCAGTCAATGCAACCACTGAAAAAGTGTAGGAACCAGAACACATCCCAGGAGAATTCCAGTTTTCACTGAGAAAAATTCAGAGATTCTCCCTGTGCTCCATACAGCACTCACAGTACCTACATGTCGCCTGGTTATGATGCTCAACAATGTGTGGAGGCCATGAATTCTCTAGATATCCCAGAGCAGATGTCTGCATAGGTGGTTGCCATCCAGGACGCAAGGAGTTTGGATGGTGTTGTGGATGCAGTGACAAGGGCCCAGTGGCTAAGACGTTGGTCTTGAGACCAGAAGATCCTCAGCCTAACTGGAAAATCACTAAGGGCCCTTGGGCAAGGTCCTTAATTCCCTAGCTGCTCCTGCTGTGTAGTGGGCACCTTATATGGCATTAGCCTTACATCAGAGTGAATGTGATGCATTACTGTAAAGTGCTTTGAGCGTCTGATGCAGATGGGAAAGCGCTATATAAATGCAGTCCATTTAAGAGTGGCCCCAGATGTTCCTAGACTTGACTGTTACTCACCTTTATCTTCATTTTAAAAAGGCCCTATACAAATGGTCATGTTGATTGAGAGGAAAATCAGAACAAGTGGAGAGAGTGACATCTCACACACACACACACACACACACACACACACACACACACACACACACACACACACACACACACACACACACACACACACACACACACACACACACACACACACACACACACACACACACACGAGTATACCTGACAGGTATGGACATGAACGGCTTCTTGTAGATGTCTGTCAGCTTGTCTATGACCACGGCGGCAGTGGTGAAGATCCTGTAGGTGTGGAGGAAGGTGTTGAGGAAATCTATGGACAGGAAGCGCAGGTCTGTCAGTCGCTCCAGGAGGCGCGCCACGCTGGCGTATCTGATCTGAGGGACCTTGCAGGAGTTCAGTGTCTTGCTGAAGCAAATGTCAACATCGTCTTTATGCAGTCGGGTATCAGACCTAGAGAGAAGAAAAAATATATAATCCCTGTCACATTTTACAACCTTCATCTAAAAGTTCAAACGTCCCACCTGATGCATAACTGCAGTGATCATTGGCATGACTTCCAAAGAGCTTACTAACGTGAGCTTAATGGATGGCTATTTACAACCCCAATAACAATGAAGTTGGGACGTTGTGTAAAATGTAAATAAAAACAGAATACAATGATTTTCAAATCCTCTTCAACCTACATTCAATTGAATACACCACAAAGACAAGATATTTAATGTTGAAACTGATAAACTTTATTGTTTTTGTGCAAATATTTTCTCATTTTGAAATGGATGCCTGCAACATATTTCAAAAAAGCTGGGACAGTGGTATGTTTCCCACTGTGTTACATCACCTTTCCTTCTAACAACACTCAATAAGCGTTTGGGAACTGAGGACACTAATTGTTGAAGCTTTGTAGGTGGAATTCTTTCCCATTCTTGCTTGATGTATGACTTCAGTTGTTCAACAGTCCAGGGTCTCCGTTGTCGTATTTTGCACTTCATAATGTGCCACACATTTTCATGGGTGACAGGTCTGGACTGCAGGCAGGCCAGTCTAGTACCTGCACTCTTTATACTACGAAGCCACGCTGTTGTAACACGTGCAGAATGTGTCTTGGCATTGTCTTGCTGAAATAAGCAGGGACGTCCCTGAAAAAGACGTTGCTTGGATGGCAGCATGTGTTGCTCCGAAACCTGGATGTACCTTTCAGCATTGATGGTGCCATCACAGATGTGTAAGTTGTCCATGCCATGGGCACTAACATACCCCCATACCATCACAGATGCTGGCTTTTGAACTTTGCACTGGTAACAATCTGGATGGTCTTTTTCCTCTTTTGTCCAGAGGACACGACGTCCATGATTTCGAAAAAAACAATTTGAAATGTGGACTCATCAGACCACAGCACACTTTTCCACTTTGCGTCTGTCCATTTCAATTAGGGTTAGGGTTAGGGTTAGCCTAACCCTAACCCTAACCCTAACCCTAACACTGGATTTCATTTTTGATTGTGTCATTAGATCCACATGATGCAAACTCACACAAACCCAATACAAGCTGCCTTAAACGACAGCTGAATATGTGCCACTGGCCAGTTTGTCGTGTGTAATTTGTTGCTGTTGTGTCAGTGCTCCAGTCATTAACAACATCTGGACTATATCCACACCAGTTATCACATAGTCCTTGAGTTGAGCTTGTAGGATGTTTTAATGGCTGTAGAACATCAGCCCTCTAGATGTTGGCAGTGGGATTGGAGCGGTGACAGTCAGGGTAGGTACATCACAGAGGTCAACAGGTGGCCTCAACCCTGCGTCCCAAAAAAGCCCTTCTCTGTTTCTTACCCTCTAGTCTTCATCTTGCAGCCCAGATGTTTTCTTTCTTTTAAATTCAAAGCCAGTTGTTGCTTATATCTGCTGCATTTCACAAGAACTTAATTGTTTCTTGGAGGTAATGACCTCTCACTTCCATGGTCTTCAGAAGATGATTCTTTTATGTAGCACCAAAACATATTGCATTGTCATATGGCCACAAGATGGTGGTGTCTACATGAAAAGACAAGGTGGTCCTGTATATTGAATGAGGTATTGTGATTAGCATTAATGCACCATTAAGTTGGATGTTAGCAGCCATAAAACAAGAAAAAGAAGAAGCTCTGAATGAGAAAATGTTGTCTTTGCGAATAAGTGAGTTTAATAATCATGCTTACTAACTTAAAGACCATGCTTTGGAATAAAAACTGGCATCATACCCATCATAGTACTCACTACGGCACTTGTTTGGACTGTGTGAGACAACAAGAACAGCACCGGCTGGTCCGCTAGGCCAAGCTATGGTATGCTCTCCAAGAGTTTTCAAACATTTAATTGCATTGCCTGTTTACCCCACTTGTGATTTTCTATTCAGTTGTGACAAGAAGCACTTTACTTAACTTTTGTGCCTCGTACAATAAAATAATATTAACTCAAGTTTTAGTTGCTAACACAGTGTTTGTGCTGCAAATAAATGAAAGGCACCAGGAGGCTGAGGCTGTGCGCTTTACACACATGACATAAAGCAAATATACACATCTGTTATGATGTTCCTGACTACGTATGACTTCGTCATATGACTTCTGTGTGACTTAATTATGAATTCATTCATACCAATCAATCGCTAATTTTTGGTGACCATTATATGCTTTTGATCATCCATCTGGGCTTCTTTGTTGTTGAGATTTACAAAAAGGTATTTTTTTCAGACCACGTTTTTCTTGACCTTGACCAAACTGCTCCAAAATCTAATCACCTCTCAATAGCTATCCAAATAATATTCCCATCAGGTTGGAAGAAAATCCATCCAGCCCTTTTTGAGTCATTTAGTTCACACACACCAGTGAAAACAATACCTTGATCTTTGGCCATGCATAGTACTGTGCTGCATTTTCACACTTTAATTACCTTTCCCGTGCCATATGTTCAGTGGCCAACAAAAGCAGTTTACTTGAGTTTGATGCCTTGCACAATAACATTAATTAGCTCATTAGCTTCTGCTGGCTACTGCTGCATTGGTGTTATAAATGAATAATGTGCAGAGTTTTTAAACATTTAATTACATTGCATGTTGGTGATCTGTTTAGTGGCCAAACGAAGCAGTCTGAGTTTTGTACCTAGTTCAGTAACATTTATTAGCTTGTTAGCTTCTGATCACTGATGCAGTGCTTGTGTTAAAAACACACAATACACCAATTAAATTCATTTTCCATCTTGTTCCATGAAGCAGTAGTACCACTTTTCAAAAATAAATGCAATTTACAGACCAGTACTTCTTATATATGTTTTTTCCTCTTCATGACAAATTTTTGGACAGATGCAGCCAATACTCTTGTGCAACTTGCAGTCTGGAAAATACAGTACTTTGACTTATTCTTCTTGTAGGCTTCCTTATCTCCAGCTGTCCATTGGTACTGTCAATTCTACAGTTTATACCAACTGAGCCGTTACGACCCACAGCACCATGTCTTTCCTAGAAAAACAAGCTCTTTCCCCAAATCCACTGGTCTCAAGCACCCTGCAGGACGCTGCCATACTTTGATGTTATTTGGTGGTCTGGAGTTTGGACTGCTGGTACAAATGGAGTGAACAGTGCGATATCTCCCCTGATGTTTTTGGGATCGTCTCTGTATCAAGATTAATACTAGTTGGTCATTATTGGGCGCTACGGTTCCACCCCCTCAAAATATTGAGAAAAGGAAATATAGTATGACTTTGTCAGTATAAATTTAAATGTGTTCCAACATTTCATTCCGGTTAGTGATGATAAAGCTCACTTCCTGGTAGGGTCGCTGGTCATATGAATAGTTTTACTTTGAACATCAAACCTCCCTCAGTGATGCAGCTCTGTGTGTCCCGGGCCAGTTCGCATCGATTTTCATGTTTTTTTGATGGATTAACTTTTACTGGACGTCTGTGTACTTTTGTGACTGTCACATATCATTCAGTGCAAAGATCTCTTTGGAATATTCACATGCCCTTTGAAGCTTTGAATTGAAACATTTCACTGCCTGAATTCAAAACAAGAGGATGACTGTGGACGAACTAAGCTACAGTGATATATAAAGAAACATAATCACATAATTAGAAGCAGAGACCACAACCGAAGCACTCTGGAGTATTCAAAACTTGAATCGAAGCTGCTCTCACAGGCTGAATTCAGAACAAGAAGCCAGCAGTTGGCGGCATGCAGGCAAAAAAAAAAAACTTCATCAAAATTCAACAGCTTCATCAAACTGAGTTGCTGCTTGTTCTGTTAGACCTCAGTGCTGCTTTTGATACTGTTGACCATAAAATTTTATTACAGAGATTACAGCATGCCATAGTTATTAAAGGCACTGCGCTGCGGTGGTTTGAATCATATTTATCTAATAGATTACAATTTGTTTATGTAAATGGGGAATCTTCTTCACAGACTAAGGTTAATTATGGAGTTCCACAAGGTTCTGTGCTAGGACCAATTTTATTCACTTTATACATGCTTCCCTTAGGCAGTATTATTAGACGGCATTGCTTAAATTTTCATTGTTACGCAGATGATACCCAGCTTTATCTATCCCTGAAGCCAGAGGTCACACACCAATTAGCTAAACTGCAGGATTGTCTTACAGACATAAAGACATGGATGACCTCTAATTTCCTGCTTTTAAACTCAGATAAAACTGAAGTTATTGTACTTGGCCCCACAAATCTTAGAACATGGTGTCTAACCAGATCCTTACTCTGGATGGCATTACCCTGACCTCTAATAATACTGTGAGAAATCTTGGAGTCATTTTTGATCAGGATATGTCCTTCAATGCGCATATTAAACAAATATGTAGGACTGCTTTTTTACATTTGCGCAATATCTCTAAAATTAGAAAGGTCTTGTCTCAGAGTGATGCTGAAAAACTAATTCATGCATTTATTTCCTCTAGGCTGGACTATTGTAATTCATTATTATCAGGTTGTCCTAAAAGTTCCCTAAAAAGCCTTCAGTTAATTCAAAATGCTGCAGCTAGAGTACTGACGGGGACTAGAAGGAGAGAGCATATCTCACCCATATTGGCCTCTCTTCATTGGCTTCCTGTTAATTCTAGAATAGAATTTAAAATTCTTCTTCTTACTTATAAGGTTTTGAATAATCAGGTCCCATCTTATCTTAGGGACCTCATAGTACCATATCACCCCAATAGAGCGCTTCGCTCTCAGACTGCAGGTTTACTTGTAGTTCCTAGGGTTTGTAAGAGTAGAATGGGAGGCAGAGCCTTCAGCTTTCAGGCTCCTCTCCTGTGGAACCAGCTCCCAATTCAGATCAGGGAGACAGACACCCTCTCTACTTTTAAGATTAGGCTTAAAACTTTCCTTTTTGCTAAAGCTTATAGTTAGGGCTGGATCGGGTGACCCTGAACCATCCCTTAGTTATGCTGCTATAGACTTAGACTGCTGTGGGGTTCCCATGATGCACT
Organism: Thalassophryne amazonica; assembly: GCF_902500255.1. Lineage (NCBI taxonomy): Eukaryota > Metazoa > Chordata > Actinopteri > Batrachoidiformes > Batrachoididae > Thalassophryne > Thalassophryne amazonica. The sequence continues at coordinate 1,967,282 of NC_047119.1, forward strand.
GAGTGTTTCTTTCTCTTTTTGCTCTGTATGCACCACTCTGCATTTAATCATTAGTGATCGATCTCTGCCCCCCTCCACAGCATGTCTTTTTCCTGGTTCTCTCCCTCAGCCCCAACCAGTCCCAGCAGAAGACTGCCCCTCCCTGAGCCTGGTTCTGCTGGAGGTTTCTTCCTGTTAAAAGGTAGTTTTTCCTTCCCACTGTCACCAAGTGCTTGCTCACAGGGGGTCGTTTTGACCGTTGGGGTTTTTCCGTAATTATTGTATGGCTTTTGCCTTACAATATAAGGTGCCTTGGGGCAACTGTTTGTTGTGATTTGGCGCTATATAAATAAAATTGATTTGATTTGATTTAAAGCATTTCAATGGTTCAACTACGTTAGATAAGCTCCTATAGCCTAAAAGAGCAATAATAACAAACTCTGAAGGGCCGCCTGAACAGTTCTACGCCGTGATTATTACATGCATTAATCATTTTTATTGTGTTATGTTTACATTAATAATTTTTAATCCAATGACAGGGGTGTGTGTGTGTGTGTGTGTGTGTGTGTGTGTGTGAGTGAGTGAAAAGTATGTGGCAACAAATACACACTCAGTTGGCAGTTTATTAGGTAAACCTTGTGAAAAATAATGTAGCCATGTGGCACATCCTCCTTCATGAAGAACTGCAGGTGCGCCCACTTCAAAACCAGTACCACCAGCTGCCACTGGCCTTCAGTAGCACCAGACATGGGTGATGCTGACAGTTCATCCTGCTGAAATGTGCCTTTGTGTTGCAGGTGTTTGACAAAGAAAAAAGGAAAATTCTTCCAACCACTGCTTCAGGTGGTGGGTCAGAGGTCATAAGTGGCTTTGATACCAAAACTAAATGGAGGTTTGTTGCTTGCTGCCTGAGTTTTGGACTAAGTGAACTTGCCCAGTCTGTTGAAAAAGAACAGTCTGACTGTTTGTATTTTTCTATGTCATCCATAGTTATAATTTCTGTTTTAACTTTGGAAATTAAGTTTCTTGCTCCTCCATTGCTTTCCCATCAGCATTTTATTAACCATCCGGGCTAAATAATAATAATAATAATCATCACTTACTTTACACTAAATGTTCTGGTGTAAAATTTGCTCCATAAATCAACTTTAAGCAAAATACAAATAATGAGTCAAATTGTGGGATAAAAACTGTTATAAATCCCCTTTTCTTACTTGATCATGTGGGGCACAGACACTTTGGAGTTCTCCTCAAACACGCTGGTCATCAGGCCATTACATCGGATATTATCAATGCACTAGAAAGACAAACAGACAATAGAAGATATCAAAGAAAGCCCGGTCAGAGAAATATTACTTTATTATGCATTTAGATCAAAATCATCACTGAGTCTGTTGGACTCACAGACTAACCTGACTGATGTCACTTGTCCAGGCAGCCTTTTCTTGACGGGATGGAGCCAAAAGGACAACAGCGAAAGCCTGACCATCAGGGGGCTCAACCACTATTTTAAACTCCAGATGGTTGAAACCTTGACCTGCAGCATTGTCTGCAGAGATTTAAAGTTAGAAGGTAATGTCAGGGAAAATGAACTGCACAAAGAAACAGACATCAGGCTGAACATTAATACTCACAGTCCTCATCGCCGGTCTCCAGTTCTTCAATGAGGGTGCACTCGATTAGAGACAGGGTTCCGCCTTGCTGTCAGGAGCAAAGAAATAAGATGTTCTTTGTTAAAGGTGACAGTATTAATCACAGATCCTCTGAAGCACAACACATATTTACATCATATGCAGCTTCAGTTCCCTTGTATAAATGTTAAAATAGACACATCTTTCCATGCAGTGAAGCCAAACACATTAACCTAAAGAGATATTCTGGTCCAGATTTACTGAAGGTTTGCATGTGGAAAACCGTGTGCAGACATCATTGCACTTACAGAGGCAGGACAAAGTCACTGTCAAGTCATTCTCAAGTCATCAATCAGTCAGTCTCAAGTCAGCTTGCAAACAATTGGTGGACATTGTGACTTGAGACTTGCAGATTCATGACTTGAGAGTGACTTGCTGGTGACTTCGTCCCACCTCTGGTCACCTGTATGCCGAGTTACTCACTGTGCGAAATGAGGATAGCATTTGTCAAATGCACAAAATACTGTGTATTGTCCATTTAGTGTGTTGAGGGTTTGTCCAACCGAGGTGAACAGCAAACATGCAAATGTAGATTTTAAAGCAAACTGCTTGTGGCTATTAGATAAATGTCTGAAAATTCCAGGGCTGATATGATTTAAATCAGCTGATTTAAAACACTGTAAAAAAAAAAAAAAAATCAGAAACTATTTTTGTAGAAATCAGTACTTAAAACATCACCGAAATATGAAATCAGTACCATGAATTGATGATACCTGTACATGTTGTATCTGCACCTTTTTGTTTTAACATGTCAATAAAGATTATAACTAATAATATTATTTGTATAGTCTCATTCTAAAGAGTGAAAAAAATATTTTTTTTAATTCAATTTCAATAAAAGTTGAATTAAATTGAAAAAACTAATTAAAAAAAAATCATGACTTTTTAGAAAAAAGTTTTTTTTTTTAACCAGCTCTGGTTAATTCACATATATAATAACACATTGAATGAACAATACCAAGTGGTTAGTGCACTTGGTTTCAGTGCAGAAGGTTTCTGGTTCGAATCCCACCCCTGCCACATTTTCCATGTAATATGGAGCTGCGTCTGGAAGGGCATCCGGTGTCAAACTTGTGCCAAATCAGCATGCAGATCCACTTTGGATCTGCTGTGGCGACCCCGAGTGAAAACAAGGGAGCAGCCGAACGGTCTTACTTACAATGAACAACAGTTGTTTAAAAAACATGATGACAATCGTTCTAAGAGGAGACTAGTGGAAAAATTACAGGCAGAATAATTAAAAACTACACAGGTTATAACAGCTGACACAGTCGTGACTGAGGCTGTGCTTCTTTAGGTGGCGCTCTTCTTCCTCATCTTTCTGAATGTTGGACTGTGTTCCTCTCTGTGCCCTTCTCATCGTCTTCAGGTTCTGGATGAGGTTAGCTTGTTTGTTTTTTAAATAAGGGAAACACTCCACTTTAATCATGCTAACACACCAAAGCAAACTGAAGAAAGCACCTTAAACACACACACATACACACACGTAATTACCAGAGTTAGTGTGTTTTTGCCTCCCAGCCCCCCGGGCTTTACGCGATGACTCACTGAGGAGCATCGAGTACCTGCTGTGTGGTTCCCTCCAATATGGAGCAAGTTATCTGAAACATGTGTTTCTGTTTTGAATGACCTGAACAACATCAAGTCTGCAAAAGAAGAACAGTGAGCGGCTCTTCCTTGTATCAAAGATGTATTTGCCTTAATCCTAAATGCAGGTTTGTTGACATGAGTCTGGTTGACGCTCTGACTATGTGAACATGTTGCATTGCTCTGATTGCTTGCAAGTCTATCCAATAGCATCCAGAAGCAGTTCGTGTACTGCCCCCTGGAATAGAAATGTGAATGGAGAGGTGTCAGCCTGGGAAGTGACAGAAACTGATCATAGAATGTGAGAAACTGGGGACAAAAACAGAAATTTCAAAGGCAAATCTAAATTCACTGGTGGGCTTCTGGTGGGGCTAATGACAGGCATTTGGGGGGGGGGGGCTGGGATGTCATTGTTCAAATGCTAAAACCAAAGTACAGTGTTAGTTCTTGTGCTGATGTTTCCTGGCACACCTGTTAATTTGATTCATACAAGTGTAATTATGCAACGTACAAAAAGGATGGCTAAAAAGGACAAAAGATTTTATTGTTCAAAAAGTGCCTTTAATATCATTGTACATATAAACAACAAAATCTGTCCTCTGCATTTAACCGCACTAATTACAGTGAGACACAATCCAACCACTAGGGGCAGTGTGCAGCCACAGTCCAGAGCATGGGACCAACTCCAGATTTAGAGACACTGCCTTGGTCAGGGGCAGAAAAAGGAGCGGATCCTAAATAAGGCACAGACCCTAAATAAGGACAAAGAGGAGATTTATGGATGTGCTGAGGGAGGACATGCAGGTGGTTGGTGTGACAGAGGAAGATACAGAGGACAGGGTGAGATGGAAGCGATTGATCTGCTGTGGTAACAAGTAAGAGAAGTAGGTAAAAGAAGAAGAAGATTAGAAGGAGAAAGGGGAAGAAGAAGCAGAAGTTTTGGTAAAGAAAGAAAAGGACTCTGAACTAATGAGCCTGACCTTGAGCAAGTGAAGTTTTCTTCCAGATGTGCGAGTACAGATGAGGAAGTGTTTGGTAAACAGGAAGCACTGCCTCTCCCCTTCCTTCCGAAGTGAGAGGGCACCCAGGCGGACCTTACTGAGCATGCCCCGTTCACTGCTGGGTGGCAGCTGAATAAGAGAACCTGCAAAAGGACAGACTCAGGATAACTGGCTTAAAATCAAGTCCACACAGACAGAGAGACAGATAAGTGCTGAAGGGGACGCTCACCTTGTCTGACGAAGGTCTGACTGGTGTCCAGGAGAATGTCACAGCCCTCTACGATCATCCTTTCTATTGCCAGGTTCTTCCTGATGTTCTCTGTGTCACTCACTTCATCGTGTATCATCCTGAAGACACAGATGGTGAAAAAACTATTGATGTGTAAGTTGTCCATGCCATGGGCACTAACACACCCCCATACCATCACAGATGCTGGCTTTTGAACTTTGCACTGGTAACAATCTGGATGGTCTTTTTCCTCTTTTGTCCAGAGGACACGACATCCATGATTTCCAAAAACAATTTGAAATTGGACTCATCAGACCACAGCACACTTTTCCACTTTGTGTCTGTCCATTTCAAATGAGCTCGGGCCCAGAGAAGGCGGCGGTGTTTCTGGATGTTGTTGATGTTTGGCTTTCACTTTGCATAGTAGAGTTTTAACTTTCACTTGTAGATGTAGCGACAAACTGTGTTAACTGACAATGGTTTTGTGAAATGTTCCTGAGTCCACGCGGTAAGATCCTTTACATAATGATGTAAGTTTTTAATACAGTGCTGCCCGAGGGATCGAAGGTCACGGACATTCAATGTTGGTTTTCGGCCTTGCTGCTTACGTGTAGAAAGTTCTCCAGATTCTCTGAATCTTCTGATTATATTTTGGACTGTAGATGATGGAATCCCTAAATTCCTTGCAACTGAATGTTGAGAAACATTGTTCTTAAACTGTTGGACTATTTTTTCACGCAGTTGTTCACAAACTGGTGATCCTCACCCCATCTTTGCTTGTGAACGGCTGAGCCTTTTGGGGATGCTCCTTTTATACCCAATCATGACACTCACCTGTTTACAAACAGGTGTTCTTTGAGCATTCATCAACTTTCCCAGTCTACTGTTGCCCAATCCCAACTTTTTTGAAATATGTTGCAGGCATCCATCAGGTTCCTGGGAGTGCTCTCTGACAGCCTCTCCTGGACTGCCAACACCACAGTGGTGGTGAAGAAAGCGCAGCAGCGACTCCACTTCCTGAGGGTACTCAGGAGGAAAAATCTGGAGGAGAAGCTGCTGGTGTTGTTCTACAGAGCCACCATTGAGAGCATCCTGACGTACTGCATCAGAGCGTGTTACGGGGGGTGCTAAGCAGCAGACAGGAGAGCGCCGCAGAGGGTGATCAAAACGGCCCAGGGGATCACTGGCTGCTCCCTGCCCAGCCTGGAAGACATTGCCAACTCTCGCTACCTCAGCAGAGCTGCCAGCATCTGCAAAGACACATCCCACCCCAGCAACCACCTGTTTGACCTACTACCCTCCGGCCAACGGTATAGGTCAATCAAAACTAGGACAAACAGACTCAGGGACAGCTTTCTCCCCAGAGTGATCACTGCACTGATCAATAACAAATCACTCTAATCCGCACCTTCAAGTTTCTTGTGCAATATCTGTAAACCATGTGCAATATTTTCCCGTGCAATATGAATCCACAGTTGTATATAATTCTCATTTTACATTTTACTTTTGTCCACATTTTATTTTAGCTGTACATATATTTAAATAATTTATTTTGTTAAATTTCATTATCTTCTATTTGGCTAACAATTACTCACACCTCGGAAAAGCACCTTTTGGAATTGCACTCAAATCTCGTTGCAATGTAAATTACAACAACAATAAGGCGATTCTGATCCTGATCCATTTCAAAATGAGCAGATATTTGCACAAAAACAAGTTTAGCAATTTGAACAATAAATATCTTGTCTTTTTTTCATTAGTTACTTCCTCCAAACCATCAACATGTTTATTAGACCCCCATTCCTACCAGGCTGCTCAAGGAAGCCCTACCATTAATTAATGCTTCGATCTTAAATATGATCAATCTATCTTTATTAGTTGGCTATGTACCACAGGCTTTTAAGGTGGCAGTAATTAAACCATTACTTAAAAAGCCATCACTTGACCCAGCTATGTTAGCTAATTATAGGCCAATCTCCAACCTTCCTTTTCTCTCAAAAATTCTTGAAAGGGTAGTTGTAAAACAGCTAACTGATCATCTGCAGAGGAATGGTCTATTTGAAGAGTTTCAGTCAGGTTTTAGAATTCATCATAGTACAGAAACAGCATTAGTGAAGGTTACAAATGATCTTCTTATGGCCTCAGACAGTGGACTCATCTCTGTGCTTGTTCTGTTAGACCTCAGTGCTGCTTTTGATACTGTTGACCATAAAATTTTATTACAGAGATTAGAGCATGCCATAGGCATTAAAGGCACTGCGCTGCGGTGGTTTGAATCATATTTGTCTAATAGATTACAATTTGTTCATGTAAATGGGGAATCTTCTTCACAGACTAAAGTTAATTATGGAGTTCCACAAGGTTCTGTGCTAGGACCAATTTTATTCACTTTGTACATGCTTCCCTAAGGCAGTATATTAGACGGCATTGCTTAAATTTTCATTGTTACGCAGATGATACCCAGCTTTATCTATCCATGAAGCTAGAGGACACACACCAATTAGCTAAACTGCAGGATTGTCTTACAGACATAAAGACATGGATGACTTCTAATTTCCTGCTTTTAAACTCAGATAAAACTGAAGTTATTGTACTTGGCCCCACAAATCTTAGAAACATGGTGTCTAACCGGAACCTTACTGTGGATGGCATTACCCTGACCTCTAGTAATACTGTGAGAAATCTTGGAGTCATGTGGGGTTCCCATGCTGCACTGAGTGTTTTCTTTCTCTTTTTGCTCTGTATGCACCACTCTGCATTTAATCATTAGTGATTGATCTCTGCTCCCCTCCACAGCATGTCTTTTCCTGGTTCTCTCCCTCAGCCCCAACCAGTCCCAACAGAAGACTGCCCCTCCCTGAGCCTGGTTCTGCTGGAGGTTTCTTCCTGTTAAAAGGTAGTTTTTCCTTCCCACTGTTGCCAAGTGCTTGCTCACAGGGGGTCGTTTTGACCGTTGGGGTTTTTCCGTAATTATTGTATGGCTTTGCCTTACGATATAAAGCTCCTTGGGACAACTGTTTGTTGTGATTTGGTGCTATTATAAATAAAATTGATTTAATTTGATTTGATTTGTGGTGTATTCAGTTGAATATAGGTTGAAGAGGATTTGAAAATCATTGTATTCTGTTTTTATTTAGAGTTTACACAACGTCCCAACTTCATTGGAATTGGGGTCGTAGTTAGTCACATGCACAGAAACAGTCACGTGGCTGCTGCCCTCTGCAGTTCACATGGTGCAACTCCACTCACATGGAGCTCTGACTGATCTGGATTATAATCTCAGTCTATGATGACTTTATAAGCTTTTTTTTATATACATTTGTGCTGCTGCTGGCTGCACATGCACACGTGTGTGTGTGTGTGTGTGTGGTGGGTGTGTGTGTGTGTGTGTGTGTGTGTGTGTGTGTGTGTGTGTGTGTGTGTGAATATGAACCTCACAGAACATTAAAAAAAACCTTAAAACTTAGTTAAGTGAACAAACATCACTGAACATACAAAACAACATGAGCCTCAAAATAGAGTACGTGACAAACATGTATAAAATGTTGGAGGAAGGCAGTGCAAATGTTTGTCATTAACAAAGTCTTACTTTGACAGTTCCTCCAGCTTGGATTGGCAAACTCCAGGCTCTTACGTTCAACATGTTCATGAGGTGTGTGTGCCAGCAGCTCATGGAGGGTGATGATGTATCGTGGAATCTGAAATATCAGTCCATCACATGAACAAATGTCCATAGAGGAATGTGTGAAGTTGTTTTTGACTTGATCTGGACATTAGAAATAAAAATCCTGTACCTGGAACATGGGATACGTGAGGAACGTCTCCAACATGCGGCCCTCGCATGCAGCGTTGGACTCGTACTGTTTCAGCAGCTTGTCAAAGTCTCTGTTCTGCTTGCAGTTGGCTAGAACTTGTAGACTGTACTGGTGGTTACGCACAAACTCCTGGTATATGTTCAGCATCGGCAGCAGGATGTCAAAAAGGTCAGCTGAGCAAAAACAAGACGACGCAGCCAGTTACTGGTCAGACATTTCCTAAGGACACATATCAGCATTTTACTTTCAGCAATAGTGACATTATTTTGGTGATAACTTCCAAAAGTATCTGTGGGCATGGAACACTCATCTTTCACAAGGAATCTGCAGAGATTAAGTCCTCAGGGACACAGAGTTTGTTTGTTAGTGAGGGACATGCAAGATCTGCACGTCACATTCACCACAAGGACTTCTGCTGTTTCTTGACCACGTTAGGACAACAGAATCTGGCTTTTTGGCAAGCTACGTTTGAAAAGACTGTCCTAAAGATGCTGCATCATAGACAACGTGTGAACTCTGGAATACTCACCAAGAACCAGGGTGGGCCAGTTTGCGATGCGAGCCTTAAGACCCTGGTGGAATATCTCATGCAGAAACATGATCGTCTCACTGCAGAAGCAGAACATACATCACATTAATGAATGTCTAAAAACACAACATGCAAAGGGAAATTAAAATATTTGCACCTGTTGAGGAATATGCTGCTGACGTCATCGTGGCTTATGGAGGTTTCTTGGAGCTGGCAGCCATGCGTAACGGTCTGAGGAAACAGTTGACCAGTATGGACAGCTGGTGACGTATTCTGTCTCTGCTTCCACCATGGTGAAGACTATCTGGTTCCTCTTCCTCATGTTCTCAGCGTGAGGGGAACAGATGTAGTCCTGGACAATGATCTTCCACTTCCTCCGGCACAGCCAGCCACGCAGGAAACTCTGCACCTGCACAGCCACAGCACACGTGGGCTCCTCGCTCTGGTCTTAGCTCTGAGCCCAACAAGCCTAAAGAGGCCTCATCCTCACATTCTGTCTGTCCATCCCTCACATTCTGCATGTTTGCCAGAAAACAGCTTCACTGTTCAACTCAGTCATTTTACGATATTATGCTTGATCAAATGACCATTGGTGTCATGGTCATAGGTCAACAGCTGCACAACACGACTAAAAAATACTTTTCATTCCAATAGACATTTACCATATTGCAAAATTTAACATATTGGGTATGCCCACCCCCCAGGAAATTTTTCCATTTCCTGCACATTCATCACAAAATGCAGCCACAGAGAGAAACAAAAAACAATACTTTATAATCTGTTTTTCATTCAATTGACTTGTATTGTACAATCTAACAGAGAAGATGTGACATGTCTTTGGCTGAAAAGGTGAACAAACTTACTATATTTTGCTAAATCATATTCTGGTAACATTTATCTATGTGACGTCACTTGTTGCCGAGTAGAGCATTCCAGAAACCAGGATCAGAAGGTTTTTTTGGTCCATGAAGGGGGTGGTGTGTGGGGAGGGCTGCACTCTCCGGATCTGCCCCTGGTTTGCAATGTCTTTTTCATCAAGTTGTGCAGCTGTACTGGCATATTACATGACCTGATCTCAAAACCCTTGTTGTACTGAACTTGAAAGGATATTACTGTAGTGCAGCATCAATAACCTATTGAGTTTGGGTCACAAAGTCAAATGAGGCAGGTCAACAGAAGGGTTTTTTTTTTTTTAAAATCCACCATTTTTTTTTATGATTATGGTAATCCCTTTGCTGGACATGCCTCAATTGTGCAGCAACATGTTCTGGCAACATATAGTTACAATTAAGCAAACAGTGGCCCCCAAGACAGGAACCCTGATGGAACCCATTACTTGACCATGTGTGACTCAGAGAGAGTAATTAGTAAACCAGAACAACAGTAAGCTCTCTCTGACAAGTATTGAGTTACCCACTGAGGCTGGTCTGAAATGCCAAAGCAGTTTCCAGTCTATCCAGCAACATCTGAAGATGCCACAGTATCAAATTTGCAGTGCTAAGATCCAACAACAGCAAAACAGAGATGACTCTGAATCAGATGCCAATAGTAAATCATTCACCACCCTTAATTATAGCTGTTTCCGTTGAATGATTTGCTCTAAAAGCAGACGGGACGTGGCTCAAGAAGTTTATTAGTTGAGAAATACTTCTCAGTTGAATTAAGTCACTTCTCAAACACTTTGACAAGAAAGCAAAGTTTGATACTGGTCTATGCTGTGTTTCCCAACTTCAAAGCTCAATTTATTCAAGGGTGAGGAGACTGTTGAAGGTCACGTTCACTGGAAACATTTAACCTACAACCTGCTAATACTGTATTTTCCCTGATCATAACTAAACTTTAAATGTGATTACGTAGCATGATTCCAGCATCCCCACTGAAGCTAGCCACTATCTGTCTTCAATAAAGTTCGCTGCTACCTATATTTGTTTCTTTCAGTAAATACGAGGTGTGTTAGAAAAACTATCCGACCTTTTTATTTTTTGCAAAAACTATATGGATTTGAATCATGTGCACTGCATCAGCCAAGCTTGAACCTTCGTGCACATGCGTGAGTTTTTTCACGCCTGTCGGTTGCGTCATTCGCCTGTGAGCACGCCTTGTGGGAGGAGTGGTCCTCCCCCCTCGTTGGATTTTCATTGCGAGGAAAATGTCTGAAACGATTTGGAGCTTTGCTGCATCAAATTTTCCAGAAACTGTGAGAGACCTCAGGTGGAAAACCATTTGGAAGATTCAGACGGCTTTCATGGACGATTCTATGGGGATCACACAGATTAAGGAGTGTTACAACCGGTTTAAAGACGGCACACAATGGCGGAGGGCGCGCCGCACTCCGAGCGGCGATCGACAGGCTGAAACGACCAGATCATTTCCAAACTGAACGCTGTGTTGATCCGGGACGTCGTCTGACGACTACAGAAATGGCAGGAGATGTGGACATAGCACTTTTTGGCACATTCCACTGTTTACAGGAGTTTTGTCATGAAAGAGGAGTGGCGGAATTCACCACGGAGCCGCTAAGGCGCGGGACGAAAGCACCTCTGTGTTGGTCTCACAGGACATGTTGTAACATGCTCAAGCTCTTGCATCATTTGGAAGATTTCCGACGGCTTTCGGTGGCTTTTCAGTAGTGTGACTATCGAGAAATTGTGGACGAGCTGGAACATGCCACAACATGTCTTGTGAGGCTTCATCATGGTGTTGCTTTTGTTTCTCGCGGCTCCGTCCCAATGCACAACACTTCCCTCCACAAGTCTTTTTCATGACAAAAACTCCTGTAACAGGGAATGTGCCAAAAAAGTGCTATGTCCACATCTTCTGCCATTTCTGTAGTAGTCAGACGACGTCCCGGATCAACACAGCGTTCAGTTTGGAAATGATCTGGTCGTTTCAGCCTGTCGATCGCCGCTCGGAGCGCGGCACCCTCCGCCATTGTACGGCGTCTTTAAACCGGTTGTAACACTCCTTAATCTGTGTGATCCCCATAGAATCGTCCCTGAAAGCCATCTGAATCTTCCGAATGGTTTCCACCTGGAGGTCTCTCACAGTTTCTGGAAAAATTTGATGCAGCAAAGCTCCAAATCGTTCAGATATTTTCCTCACAATAAAAATCCGACGAGGGGGGGGTTGACCACTGCTCACTAAAAGCCTGCTCACAGGCGAATGACGCAACCGACAGGCGTGAAAAAACTCACGCATGGGCACGAAGGTTCAAGCTTGGCTGATGCAAGCACACGTGATTCAAATCCATATGGTTTTTGCAAAAAATAAAAAGGTTGGATAGTTTTCTAACAGACCTCGTACGTCAAACATGACAAGTTTACCTTTTTGATTTTTTTAATGTCTGGGTCCCTCCTCTTGGTTGTTGTGTTGAGGCGCCATCTGCTCCTTGGCTTTGTTTAATAGTACAATCTACCATAAAACATAACATGTCAATGTACTCGTACATTATTCACAGAAACACAAGGTTTATATGCGTCTTGTTGTCCAATGATCAGGCAAAGGAGGCCGTCGGAGTGTAAATTAAACACAGACAGTCGGTGTGTCCTTAACATTATTTAGCTAAAGTAAAGTAAACATTAGCTTTACCTAGCTAATGTCAGTTAAACTGTAAGCTAAGACAAAAGTTAAAAAAGTTAACATTAGCATTCAGACATAAATACTTGGCGGAATATCATTCAAAACCTTTGAAGGTAAGAAAGTAAAGTGTATGAATCGAGCTTTGTAATTATTTCTTGATAATTACTACCACAAAGTAACAGACTTAAATGAACCATTGCAGTGACGGGAGCGAAGATGAGCGGATGAAACGTTCTGCTAATGTGAGCAAACGGTCGACTTTAGTGGTGTCTGGAATCTTCCAGGTATGAATGTGGGAAATATATTGTAATATTTACATACAGGTAAGAACATATAGACATGTTAATGAAGGGAGGCCAGCCCCCCCCCCCAACCATATCATTCAAACCCTAATACAGTTAGACACAATCTAACCACTAGGGGCAGCGGCAGCTACAGTCTGGCACCCGGGGACCAACTCCAGATGTAGAGGACGCCGTCTCAGTCAGGGACAGAGAAAGGAGCAAACGCTCCAGAGTGTCTGGAGGAACTCACGTAGCCACTGGAAGAACATGTAAACTCCACACAGAAAAGACGGGAAGCGACCCCACGACCTTCAGCATTAGTGCTAACCACTAAGCCACCGTGCCAATATAAGGACATGTCTTGCGTTTATATTACGCATTTCAAACATCAACATTTTCCTTTCATCATTCCCAAAGTCAGCACATGTGCAAAATGCTCCTCCTAAGACTGCATTTGAGTGCTTGTGTGCGAGGACGTGCAGATGTGAGCTTGGGCACGCACACCTCCGCCTTGAGCCTCTCGATCTCTGTGTCCTGGTCCTCCAGCTGAGTGCGGAGTTGACCTGGCTGCTATCTTCTCTGTCTCCATAATCTGGACGAGGTGGATGTACTTCTGCATGGGATCTCATGCTCAAGAACGATGTCAGAGTAACTAAAGGGAGCAGAGAGAAAGGGCACGTACTGTGACTGAAAACGATGGGCAAGGTGTTAACATGCAACTTTTAAAGCTACAGTGTACAGGATTTAGTGCCATCTAGTGTTGAGGTCTTCTTCTTCTTCTTCAGTTGGCCGACTGAAGAAGGAGTCTTTCCGGGATATGTTATCTCGGAGGAATCCAGAGGCAGTTGCAAGGTACCTGTGGGGGAGGCAAAGCAGCGGGTTGGGGAGGAGTTCGGAGCAACATGGAGAAGGACTTTCGGTCGGCACAAGGTGCTTCTGGTGGACCGTGGAGGCACCTCAGGAGGGGAAAACGGGGGAACCAATCAGCCAAGCTGTCTACAGTAAGGATGGGACTCTGTTGACCTCAACTGAGGATGTAATCTGGTGCTGGAAGGAACACTTGAGGAACTCCTGCACCTGACCGGGAGCGCCCTCTATAGTAGGGCAGAGCTGGAAGCTGATGGAGGATTTTCATCAATTTCCCTGCTGCCATCCAGTCTACCTGTGTTTTGTGGACTTGGAGATGCGTATGATCAGGTACCCCGGGAGATACTGTGGGAGGTGCTGCGGGAGTATGGAGTGAGGGGGGTCCCTTCTCAGGGCCATCCAACCTCTGTAGTCACAAAGCGAGAGCTGTGTTCAGCTGTTCGGCAGTAAGTCGGACTCGTTTCAGGTTGGAGGTTGGTCTCCGCCAGGGCTGCGTCTTGTCACCAATCCTGTTTGTGATATTCATGGACAGGATATCAAGGTGTAGTTGGGGGGAGGAGGGTTTCCGGTTTGGTGTGCTCAGGATCTCATCACCTGCTTTTTGCAGATGATGTGGTCCTGTTGGCTCCATCGACCTGTGACCTCCAACACTCACTGGATTGGTTCGTAGCTGAGTGTGAAGCGGCTGGGATGAGGATCAGCACCTCTAAATCTGAGGCCATGGTTCTCAGCAGGAAACCGATGGATTGCCTACTCCGGGTAGGGAATACGGCCTTGCCCCAAGTGAAGGAAGTTCAAGTACCTTGGGGTCTTGTTCATGAGTGAGGGGACGATGGAGCGTGAGATTGGCCAGAGAATCGGCGCAGCAGGGGCGGTATTGCATTTGCTTCTGCTGTACTATTGTGACGAAAAGGGAGCTGAGCCAAAAGGCGAAGCTCTCGATCTACTGGTCAATCTTTGTCCTACTCTCACCTATGGTCATGAGTGTTAGGTCATGAATGAAAGAACTAGATCATGGGTACAAGCGGCTGAAATGGGCTTCCTCAGGAGGGTGGCTGGTGTCTCCCTTAGAGATAGGGTGAGAAGTTCAGTCATCCGTGGGAGGCTTGGAGTAGAGTTGCTGCTCATTGAGTTGAAAGGAGCCAGCTGAGGTGGTTCAGGCATTTGGTAAGGATATCCCCCTGGGAGGTGTTCCAGGCACATCCATCTGGGAGGAGACCCCAGGGAAGACCAGGACTAGGTGGAGAGATTATATCTCCACACTGGCCTGGGAACGCCTCGGGATCCCCTAGTCAGAGGTGGTCAATGTGGCCGGGAAAGGGAAGTCTGGGGTCTCCTGCTGGAGCTGTTGCCCCCGCGACCCGAACCGGAAAAGTGGTTGAAGATGAGTGATGAATGAGTAGTGTTGATGCTGCAGACTGCATTATGCCATGGCTGGTCATGATTTGTTTCCCTTCCTTAGAGATGATGATTCATGCTCCCTTGCCTTTGCCTCGTGATAAACAAAAATTTCACAAAAATGAGGGTTCTACTACTTGTTCGCCTACACGATTAGACACCGTATAGGGGAGAAACCAATGATTGCTTCATTTTTTTTGTCAGTGTTGTGGTCTCACTGAAAACTGTGTAAGATTAGGAGAGGTGATGGTCTAGTGGTTAAGTCCAGAAGATCCAGAAGATCATGGTTCAAATCCCCCAACTGACTGGAAAATCACTAAGGGTTAGGCCTTTAGGGTTAGGGTTAGGGTTGGGCAGGCCTTTAATCCCTTATTGCTCCCGGTCCCGCCTTGTATGGCAGAACCGTGACATCGAGGTGAATGTGAGGCATAATTGTAAGTGCTTTGAGCGTCTGATGCAGATGGAAAAGCGCTATATAAATGCAGTCCATTTACCATTTATTTACCATTTAAGATTGAGGAAGTATGAACTATGTCCTCCTTCTTCACATCCACAACTGAGATCACTGAAAAAAAAGCAACAAATTTAGATGAAGCAAATTGCCCATGTGCAAATTGCCAAGTGAAAGTTGATTGTTAGCTGTCAGCCCGTCTTACTTTCACTTCTCAAATGAACAAACAGTCAAGACCTTGCCCCATTTGAGCACATTTGGTCGCCCATCTAGTGGGCGATATGACCATTTCATGGTTATGTACATTTCCTACTTGAAACCCAAAATTTAGTTAAAAAAAAGGCATTTACAAGTGCATGACTTTTTTTGCCAGCAGATCTGTGATTCTCCCAGTGTTAATGTACAAAAGTTTCGATTTCACATTTCTTGAGTTTTAAGATGTTGTCATAAGGACAGATGGAAGGATGGCAATTTCAGTTGACAAGCACAAGGTACAGCTGTGAATAAAGGAGGTAAAACAGAGAGAGCGGAGAGAAAAGAGCAGCAACATCAAGTACAGTGATGTAACAGCACAGCAGTAAAGTACCAGTGTGACCTACATGTGAACTGCTGCAAGCGGTTGCAGGCGCACAAACACACCCAATCTAAATATATTTAATATGTTGCAGAAAGAGTGGCTGTGTTGTTGGGAATAATTTGACACCAAAATCTAACATATACAAACCAGTCCATAACGTGGGGGAGTCGGGGCTTGTGATCCATCAATTTCAGGCACTGAAGGGAAAAATCTTTTTGGGGCTGCAGAAAATTATTGTCACGTTCTTAAAAGAGCTGTTTTTACCTGGCGTGCTGTAGCTCTCCACCCACTCACTGGAATCTGACTCTTCTTCTGCCGCAACTCCAATGGCTTCTGTCCATCATGGCCAAAAATGACCAGAAAGTAGTGCTGCATGAGAGACAGAATGAACATGTCACTTCAAGCGCAGGGTCTGCAGCAACTTCACAGAGACCACAACACTGCAAAGTGGGCAACTTTTCTGGCAAGGAGAACAGGATGTAATTGGTTTCATGAAGATTTCTCTACTGAACAATCAAATCAATGTACAATTTGTTCATTTGTTTTTCCAATATGAAACCAAAAACAAAAACACATAATTTTTTTGCAATATTCATTTCAAAATGAGAAGGTGGATAACCACGCAACTCGTTTTCCAATTTGCAATTGTTTTTTACTCAAATCAAAAATGGAAACACACAACTGATTATAACCGGCTCATATTTCCAGTTTGGCTTTTTTCCATTCGACACAAGTGTAGTGACCCAGGAAATGACAAAAATACTGTCCCAGCAGGAGGCGCCATTTTTTTCCCCTTGGGATGACCCCACTCCAATTAACATTAAAGGGGTGTGTCCACACACACACACACCACACACACCCCACACAATTTAAACTTTGCCTGTTCCCACGCTGTGTTGTGATTCAAACTCCTGGTCCCTGGTTTTTTGGCATTGACAGCAGGCACTGTAATGTAGATAAGTAGTTTTAAACACACACAGACCAGCCCCAAGTCTGGGTGACAGTGTGAGGGTGGTAAATGATGTTTCATATCACTATATTTAGGTTTTAGTACTTATTTCCCATGTCCTGGTCTGAAGACAGTCACAGAGATCACAGATCATCTACTCATTTATATACAAAATATGAAACTTACATTTCAAACTGAAACTGACTTGATTATTTATTTATTTATTTTTTTACCAGTTTTGTGTTTTTGTTTTTTATTCAGCAGGAACGTAAAAAGGAAAACAAACCAAACATGGGCCAAAGTAGGAACTTTTAGCACAACATGAACTAATGAATGAGATTCACATTTTGATTTTGTTTGGACTATTTCACTACCACTGTGGAATATGAGTTCACAGACCTTAAAAGTTGTTTTTTTACTAAATAACACTGACTTAGAGTGAATGTCATCGTGGAACATCATTATCTCTCTTAAATTCGTCCTCTTATGTCCATTCCTGTAGCGTTTGTTTGGACCCGGCTGTTGTCTGGGTTCAGGTGGTTGTAATTTAACACTATTGGAGTTCATTCATTCAAAGCGTTTTCTTCTGTTTGCGTCTTCTTCTTTTGCTTCCCGCACCAAGAATTTAAAGATGCTTGCGAAGACTGGTAACGGAAAATGCACACTCTGCTCTTCATTTTCCAACTTTATTGGAGGTTTCCAAACAAACACGGTGTATTACTGCCACCTACTGTTGGCTGTGGAGCATTAATGGATTCTCACTCACTTTTCTTCAACTGCATATCCAGACCCGGAGTCACAGACTGAATGGTCCCCCCTAAAAATCGGTCTCCCCTGCGTTCACTGCGCATGCATCATTTCAGAGTGTTGGCAGTATTTCATCGATTATCACCTCGTTTCTGCTTCAAAGTGACTTCAGAATGATTTAAGAGGTTTTACTTTGTCATCTGATGGTCAATAATCCCATTATTCCCTTTGATCACTTTGGGTGAAGAGATTCTGTCTCAGACGAGCTGCTGACACTCTAAAATGATGCATGCACAATGGAGGTAAGGTGGACCAATTTTTAGGGGCAGACCGTTTGGTCTGCAACACCGGGTTGTGGTATTAAGGGATTCTGACATGCGCTATATTAATAAGGAATTGTTGGGGGAGAAAAAAGTGGGGGAAATGACACTGGACTATATTCTGTTGAATGACCCGTTCAATACATTTCTTTGACCTGAAATCTTGTTTCCTAAGTGGATCGTGTGCAAGACTCTGCGGGAGAGTGGTACAAGACAAAAAACAAACATGGTGGACTCACTAAGGTTTGATGACACAGATGTGAAGAAATCTGACTTTCCTGCCTTAAAAAAAAAGGTAAAATAATAGAATATTGTGAAATATTTGTCGTGGCCGGACAGTGGGCCAAATCACCACCAGGCCAGTGGGCAAATGTCAATGTCAAGCTCGGCCTCCTGAGGAAACCCATTTCATCCGCTTGTACCCGTGATCCAGTTCTTTTGGTCGTGACCCAAGCCTCATGACAATGAGTGAGAGCAAGAACAAAGTTTAACCAGTAGATCGAGAGCTTCACCTTTTCTCTCAGCTCCCTTTTCCTCACAACAGTACGGTAGAGTTAATGCAACACCGCTCCTGCTGCACCAGTTCTCTGGCCAATCTCACACTCTACTGTCCCCTCACTCGTGAACAAGACTTCGAGGTACTTCAACTCCTTCACTTCATTTTCAAGACATTTGAACTGTTAAATCAGCCAAGAATCATTACTTTACAGCACTCATCAAGGTTCACAGTGTCAGCCACAATCTGAAAACAAGAGCAAACTGAGATTTTTAACATCGGCCAGTTCGGATCTGGATCACCTCCAAAATTTAATGGAGTCTTTCGTGGCCTAATGTCTATCTGTGGTGCAAATTAGATGAGAATCTGTGAAGTAGGTTTGACGTAATCCTTCAAAGCCTATATAAAGGGAAATCTTGATCCAGAATCCAGATCTGGATCCAGATCACCTCCAAAATTCAGTGGAGTCTTTCGTGGCCTAATATCTATCTGTGGTGCAAATTTGGTAGGAGTCCATGCTGTAGTTCTGACGTAATACTGCTAAAAGACAGACAGAGACAAACCAATAAATAAATAAATACACGCCAATTAATTTATTATGCCCTTGGTGGATGTAATAAACATTATAAATAAATGCAAATAACACTTCTTTGTGTTTATTGTTTGATCCCAAACTAGCTTCAGAGGTGTATACTGTCTAGTCTTCATTTGGATAAGAAAAGCCTCCACCTGATTTGGTTAGTTATCATATTTCCAGTAGGACCCACAACACTTCTTTTCACTTTCTAGCACCCCACTTCACAGTTTGCACTACTGGAGACCGTACGAAAGTCAGCTCTGAAAGCAATCAATCAGGAAGCAAACCCGGATCATCAGCATCCCAGTCCCACATGCAGACCATTAGGACACCACATCCCAAGTCAATACAATACAGAACATGAAACATAAAGTACATAAAGTAATTTCTTAACACTACTGGGTAACAGTACAACTTGATAGTCTGACCACAATCACACAGCGCTTTTAAAAGAACAGACAAGTGCACTCAGACAGTGTGCTTGTCTGAGTGCTGCAGTTTATTTATGACCTAAAACCACCACGGTGATGCAATGACTCCAACGCTGTGCTAACTTTTGGGGTTTTTTAGAAAAATGTTTTTACTTTTACAAAATACATTTAAAACTATATAATAACACAACAATAATAATAATAATAACAATAATAATGATAGATAAGCATGAAACAGTCATCTTCCTTTGAGATCATCACAGGGCCCATGGGCTTGTACAGCCATGACGTAACAGAAGGGTGAGAGATGCTTGCTAGTGTTGCTGGCTGCGGACCAGAGCTTAAGGGCTTGTTCGTGTGTGTGTGTGTTACATAACCATGAAGGGTTGTACCTTGTATTACTAATGCGGCTTCCACGGTTATGGGCCCATGTTAAGCTGGAGGATAACAATGAGAGACACCAACAGAGAGACAGACAGAAGGGGCTTAATGTCCCGGGTTAACGTCCCATACTCAGCGTCACCACGTCCAGTCACAAAGTTCATCTGTCTGGCGTGCACATAAATATGAAAACACCCACGACTGTAACTCAGCATCTCTTACAACACAAACCCGGTCTGCAGGGTGACAGGACCCCGTCTGATATTCCTCTGTCACTGACGGAGGAGACAGAGGTCAAATACTGATGTCCAGGGCTTCAATCAATACACACAACAGCGACTGGGTCAGTTAACTTTCTAAACTACTCCAGAAAGATTTTAGTGGTTTTCAGTTGTAGCAGCCATTTACACTGTGATGTCATTATTTAAGGCCAACATATTCCAGTTAGGTGTTACAAAGGCCTGGTGTCCATCCATCCGTCTGTCTGTATTACTGCCACAGTCTTCAAATTCACAGGGAACATTCTTGGGACACAGACCTTGGACAAGTTCGAAGAGGGCTAACCTTGACCTGTTGTAAGAGGCATTTTAAGAGGTTAAAAAGTCACATTCTGTACCTAATTTTATGGCATGACGTCACTTCCTGACGTCGCTAGCTGCTAACTTTGCTTCATTGTTGGTTAGAAATAACACCTTTCTCATATATTATGTAAAAGCTAGTGAGAAATAAACACTTCTAAAACTGAAAATGCTGTTTTTGGACACTAATAACACCTCTGAACTGATTTATAAAACAATTTGTGGACGTTAGCGTGTGATTGATTGATAGAGGGGCTTTATTTAACATGTACAGATCGTAAGACAATAGGATCTTAATAATGAATTAAACAACTGAAAATGATAAAGAACACAGTGCAGTATATTTTTTAAATACTGTGGTAATCGCAGCATTCTTGTGTTGACATCTTGGTGACATGTCTCTGTGCACACTGTGAACTCCAGCGGGGCAATATGTCAGAAATGATACCGGTAATCACCGTTTCCTTTCTCCATGTTTGATTGACACCAATATTCATCACAATATATTGTGTGATGAAGATGATGATGATTTTACTTCTCCTGATGGCACACAGTAGTCACGGAGAATATCATCCTGGTGTCCAACGCTTTCTGGCTTCACAGGACTTTGTATGATTTGATAATTCCAAGTTCCATGAGTTCAATGTCTAATTGTCATCCCCATATTTGTGTTTCTGGATTCTTTCATTTGTTCCCACTTAGATCGGGAACAGAGGCATTTGCGTCAGGAGAACGAGCACAACTGCTTCGGGCTTCATACAGCTTTGTAAACGTCGATATTTCAAAGATCCATGAGTTCAACATAGATGTTCTATATCCGCTTATTCCACTTGTGGGACAGTTTAAATTCAGTGCTGATGAGCCAACTGGACAAAACTGCTCCACCTATTAAAAACAGCACCTCCCCAAAACACACTCCATGGTTCAACAATCATCTACGTGGCCCCAGAACAGGTCTAAACAGCTTGCGCACAAATGGTGTAGTTCAAATCTATTAGTCTTCCACTTTGCATGGCACAATGGTATTCTGAACTATAAAACACACTACTGGCTACAACATGAGCATACTGTGTCTGCATAAGTGTGTCTGTAGCATGGCCCATTCACAGGGTCACCCCTTTGAGTCTGATCTGCTTGAGGTTTCTTCCTCAGAGGGAGTTTTTCCTTACCACTGTTGCTCTGGGGTTGGTAAGGTTAGACCTTACCTGTTGAAGTGCCTTGGGGCAACTCTGTCATGATTTGGCACTATATAAATGAAAATAATTGAAATTGGAAAGTACTCCTGTAAGAAGTAATTGGTGTATAAACAATAATAAAAAGAAAAGGGAAAAAATACTTATGTAAGAAGTAAAGGAATCAAACAGACAAACAGTTAAAACTGTGTTTACGTCAAATGTTCACTGTTCCTGTCTATGGCTGATGCAGAAAGTCTGATTCATGCCGTTGTCTGTTCTAGATTGAACTACTGTAATACCCAACATTAGAGGTCTCGAAATGGTTCAAATCGTCGCAACTAGAACCTTCAGTAGAAGCAGAAAGTCTAACCACATTACCCTGACCTTGGGCTCACTTCACTGGCTTTGTATCTCTGTGAGGTTTGATTTTAAGGTTTTATTGCTAACTTATGAAATTATTCATGGACTAGCACCTCTCTACCTAGCAGACTTAATTAAACCCTAAGTACCAGCTTAACTTCTACAGTCGTGTTCAGAATAATAGTAGTGCTATGTGACTAAAAAGATTAATCCAGGTTTTGAGTAACAGTAGATTCAGTAGATTCTCACAAATCCAACAAGACCAAGCATTCATGATATGCACACTCTTAAGGCTATGAAATTGGGCTATTAGTAAAAAAAAAAAGTAGAAAAGGGGGTGTTCACAATAATAGTAGCGTCTGCTGTTGACGCTACAAACTCAAAACTATTATGTTCAAATTGCTTTTTTAGCAATCCTGTGTATCACTAAACTAGTATTTAGTTGTATAACCACAGTTTTTCATGATTTCTTCACATCTGTGAGGCATTAATTTTGTTGGTTTGGAACAAAGATTTTGCTGGTTTCCCAGTGTGCTTGGGGTCATTGTCTTGTTGAAACACCCATTTCAAGGGCATGTCCTCTTCAGCATAACGCAACATGACCTCTTCAAGTATTATGACATATCCAAACTGATCCATGATACCTGGTATGCGATATATAGGCACAACACCATAGTAGGAGAAACATGCCCATATCATGTTGCTTGCACCACCATGCTTCACTGTCTTCACTGTGAACTGTGGCTTGAATTCAGAGTTTGGGGGTCGTCTCACAAACTGTCTGCGGCCCTTGGACCCAAAACGAACAATTTTACTCTCATCAGTCCACAAAATATTCCTCCATTTCTCTTTAGGCCAGTTGATGTGTTCTTTGGCAAATTGTAACCTCTTCTGCACACGTCTTTTATTTAACAGAGGGACTTTGCGGGGGATTATTGCAAATAAATTAGCTTCACACAGGCGTCTTCTAACTGTCACAGCACTTATAGGTAACTCCAGACTGTCTTTGATCATCCTGCAGCTGATCAATGGGTGAGCCTTTGCTATTCTGGTTATTCTTCTATCCATTTTGATGGTTGTTTTCCGCTTTCTTCCACGCATCTCTGGTTTTTTGTCCATTTTAAAGCATTGGAGATCACTGTAGATGAACAGCCTATAATTTTTTGCACCTGCAATAAGTTTTCCCCTCTCCAATCAACTTTTAATCAAACTACGCTGTCCTTCTGAACAATGTCTTGAACGTCCCATTTTCCTCAGGCTTTCAAAGAGAAAAGCATGTTCAACAGGTACTGGCTTCATCCTTAAATAGGGGACACCTGATTCACACCTGTTGTTCCACAAAACTGACGAACTCACTGACTGAATGTCACACTACTATTATTGTGAACACCCCCTTTTCTACTTTTTTTTTTTACTAATAGCCCAATTTCATAGTCTTAAGAGTGTGCATATCATGAATGCTTGGTCTTGTTGGATTTGTGAGAATCTACTGAATCTACTGGTACCTTGTTTCCCATGTAACAATAAGAATCAATCAATCAATTTCAATCAATCAATTTATTTATATAGCGCCAAATCACAACAAACAGTGGGAGAGAACCAGGAAAAAGACATGCTGTGGAGGGGAGCAGAGATCAATCACTAATGATTAAATGCAGAGTGGTGCATACAGAGCAAAAGGAGAAAGAAACATCTAAGGATCTGGTTAGACACCATGTTTCTAAGATTTGTGGGGCCAAGTACATAACTTCAGTTTTATCTGAGTTTAAAAGCAGGAAATTAGAGGTCATCCATGTCTTTATGTGTGTAAGACAATCCTGCAGTTTAGCTAATTGGTGTGTGTCCTCTGGCTTCATGGATAGATAAAGCTGGGTATCATCTGCGTAACAATGAAAATTTAAGCAATACCGTCTAATAATACTGCCTAAGGGAAGCATGTATAAAGTGAATAAAATTGGTCCTAGCACAGAACCTTGTGGAACTCCATAATTAACCTTAGTCTGTGAAGAAGATTCCCCATTTACATGAACAAATTGTAATCTATTAGATAATATGATTCAAACCACCGCAGCGCAGTGCCTTTAATACCTATGGCATGCTCTAATCTCTGTAATAAAATTTATGGTCAACAGTATCAAAAGCAGCACTGAGGTCTAACAGAAAAGCACAGAGATGAGTCCACTGTCTGAGGCCAAAAGAAGATCATTTGTAACCTTCACTAATGCTGTTTCTGTACTATGATGAATTCTAAAACCTGACTGAAACTCTTCAAATAGACCATTCCTCTGCAGATGATCAGTTAGCTGTTTTACAACTACCCTTTCAAGAATTTTGAGAGAAAATGAAGGTTGGAGATTGGCCTATAATTAGCTAAGATAGCTGGGTCAAGTGATGGCTTTTTAAGTAATGGTTTAATTACTGCCACCTTAAAAGCCTGTGGTACATAGCCAACTAATAAAGATAGATTGATCATATTTAAGATCGAAGCATTAAATAAGGGTAGGGCTTCCTTGAGCAGCCTGGTAGGAATGGGGTCTAATAGACATGTTGATGGTTTGGATGAAGTAACTAATGAAAATAACTCAGACAGAACAATCTGAGAGAAAGAGTCTAACCAAATACCAGCATTACTGAAAGCAGCCAAAGATGATACGTCTTTGGGATGGTTATGAGTAATTTTTTCTCTAATAGTTAAATTTTATTAGCAAAGAAAGTCATGAAGTCATTACTAGTTAAAGTTAAAGGAATACTCGGCTCAATAGAGCTCTGACTCTTTGTTAGCCTGGCTACAGTGCTGAAAAGAAACCTGGGGTTGTTCTTATTTTCTTCAATTAGTGATGAGTAGTAAGATGTCCTAGCTTTACGGAGGGCTTTTTTTTATAGAGCAACAGACTCTTTTTCCAGGCTAAGTGAAGATCTTCTAAATTAGTGAGACGCCATTTCCTCTCCAACTTACGGGTTATCTGCTTTAAGCTGCGAGTTTGTGAGTTATACCACGGAGTCAGGCACTTCTGATTTAAAGCTCTCTTTTTCAGAGGAGCTACAGCATCCAAAGTTGTCTTCAATGAGGATGTAAAACTATTGACGAGATACTCTATCTCACTTACAGAGTTTAGGTAGCTACTCTGCACTGTGTTGGTATATGGCATTAGAGAACATAAAGAAGGAATCATATCCTTAAACCTAGTTACAGCGCTTTCTGAAAGACTTCTAGTGTAATGAAACTTATTCCCCACTGCTGGGTAGTCCATCAGAGTAAATGTAAATGTTATTAAGAAATGATCAGACAGAAGGGAGTTTCCAGGGAATACTGTTAAGTCTTCAATTTCCATACCATAAGTCAGAACAAGATCTAAGATTAAAGTGGTGGGTGGACTCATTTACATTTTGAGTAAAGCCAACTGAGTCTAATAATAGATTAAATGCAGTGTTGAGGCTGTCATTCTCAGCATCTGTGTGGATGTTAAAATCGCCCACTATAATTATCTAAGCACTAAGTCAGACAAAAGGTCTGAAAATTCACAGAGAAACTCACAGTAACGACCAGGTGGACGATAGATAATAACAAATAAAACTGGTTTTTGGGACTTCCAATTTGGATGGACAAGACTAAGAGTCAAGCTTTCAAATGAATTAAAACTCTGTCTGGGTTTTTGATTAATTAATAAGCTGGAATGGAAGATTGCTGCTAATCCTGTTGGGAAAGTGTAGTGACACGGACCCACAACAGGGGGCGCAAATGAACGGTCAATAGATGAGCCAAAAAGTAACAATTTAATGTTGTGAATGTGCACAACGAACATACAGACAATCACAGAATATCATAACAGTCAATACACAGAGGTGACGTGTGGGCAGGCTCAAGGATAGAAGACGTCTGTCCTGAGAAGAGCCGGAACCACACGATTTCCGCCGCCCCAGAACCTGGTGAATACTGGAGCCGCCAAGTCCCGAATTCCCAGGTGATCACCGTCCCCGACTGTCGGATCTGGTACTGCTGGCGAAGAACAAAGACAGTCAAGTGTGGGTGTGTGTACACCCAGTAACAACAACGGTGGGAATGCCACCTCCACCTCTCATTCAATATGTTGCAGCGGTCTCAGCTGAAAAGGAGCGCCGTCTTGCACAGCCTCCTCACAAACGACCGGTTCTCCTGCAAATTCTCACAATAACAGAGTTACAAATCTCACAAAAAGGCTGAGAGTATTACCTCCTATGAAGTATGATATCTCGGCAACGAGGTGGAGATGACGTCTGGTCTTTATGGAGTGAGATGATGTTGAGTAGAGGGGTGACAGCTGTCGCTCATTACCTCTTGACAGCTGTCACCCCCGGCTGTGTTCATAGCGGCGCAGCGCCCTCTCGTGCCTGAAGCCCGCACTTCAGGCAGGGCGCCCTCTGGTGGTGGGGCAGCAGTACCTCCCTTCTGGCGGCCCACACAACAAATCCTCCCCCTCGGCCCGTGCTACGAGCATTCTGGCAGTTAGTGTGACTCGGGGGAGTTGACTCATTTAAACTAACATATTTATCCTGCTGTAACCAGGTTTCTGTAAGGCAGAATAAATCAATATGTTGATCAATTATTATATCATTTACTAACAGGGACTTGGAAGAGAGAGACCTAATGTTTAATAGACCACATTTAACTGTTTTAGTCTGTGGTGCAGTTGAAGGTGCTATATTTTTTCTTTTGAATTTTTATGCTTAAATAGATTTTTGCTGGTTATTGGTGGTCTGGGAGCAGGCACCGTCTCTACGGGGATGGGGTAATGGGGGATGGCAGGGGGAGAGAAGCTGCAGAGAGGTGTGTAAGACTACAACTCTGCTTCCTGGTCCCAACCCTGGATAGTCACGGTTTGGAGGATTTAAGAAAATTGGCCAGATTTCTAGAAATGAGAGCTGCTCCATCCAAAGTGGGATGGATGCCGTCTCTCCTAACAAGACCAGGTTTCCCCAGAAGCTTTGCCAATTATCTATGAAGCCCACTCATTTTTTGGACACCACTCAGACAGCCAGCAATTCAAGGAGAACATGCGGCTAAACATGTCACTCCCGGTCCGATTGGGGAGGGGCCCAGAGAAAACTACAGAGTCCGACATTGTTTTGCAAAGTTACACACCGATTCAATGTTAATTTTGGTGACCTCTGATTGGCGTAACCGGGTGTCATTACTGCCGACGTGAATTACAATCTTACCAAATTTACGCTTAGCCTTAGCCAGCAGTTTCAAATTTCCTTCAATGTCGCCTGCTCTGGCCCCGGAAGACAATTGACTATGGTTGCTGGTGTCGCTAACTTCACATTTCTCAAAACAGAGTCGCCAATAACCAGAGTTTGTCGTCAAGTGGGGAAAAACGGTTAGAAATGTGAACAGGTTGGCGGTGTACACGGAGCTTCTGTTTAGGGCTACGCTTCCTCCTCACAGTCACCCAGTCGGCCTGCTTTCCCGGCTGCTCGGGATCTGCCAGAGGGAAACTAACGGTGGCTAAGCTACCTTGGTCCGCACCGACTACAGGGGCCTGGCTAGCTGTAGAATTTTCCACGGTGCGGAGCCGAGTCTCCAATTCGCCCAGCCTGGCCTCCAAAGCTACGAATAAGCTACACTTATTACAAGAAAGAAATATACTCAAAACCTGGATTAATCTTTTAGTCACATAGCACTACTATTATTCTGAACACTACTGTACATTCTCAGTATGCAACATTACAATGTGTCCTGAAGGTTAAAAAGAAGTCAGCAGGCCACAGAGCATTCTTTTATTGCGCACCTGTTTTATAGAATGATCTGCCTGCTGAGATAAAACTTCTGTGGAGTCATTCAAGTCCAGATTAAAGGATTTGTTCTCCCTTTCATATGGTTAACATATGTACTGTCAAATCAATTTTCCTCTCCTCTTAAATTGTATTATTATAAATGGAGTAGGTCTTCATCTCATTGTATCAAAAATTTGGGGTTTTTATTGAAGCAAAGGGTTAGTTGCCAGCGACCACATTAGTACTCTCCTTGCTAGTGAATCTAATGTCACATGGGGCTGTTCATTCTGTCCAGTTTATTTGGCACTTTTTCTCTCTTTCTGAGGTATCACTGCTGAGACCAGAGAACCTGAGTACCTTGTGGCTGGTCAAGTGGTCGAGATGTGACCAGCGCCACATGATGGGTGGTTTATTGGAACAACACATTCCACAATGACAGCCAGAAGTGCCAGTGCTGATGGCAGGGATATGGTAGCAATCTTGGACTATGTTGGCTAGGCCTTCAGATGGACTTTGCACTATCATGTAACTGCTTGTAACTTTGTAACTGTTAGATTGCCTCAGTAGTGGGACACCCCCTTGAGTCTGGTCTGCTTGAGGTTTCTTCCTCAAGAATGCCACAGGGAGTTCCTTACCACTGGGGGGCTGGGTAGGTAAGGTTAGACCTTACCCATGTGAAGAGTCTTATGGCAGCTTTGTTGGTGTCATATAAATATGACAGGGGAGGTGATGGTCTAGTGGTTAAGCTGTTGGGCTTGGGACCAGAAGATCCTCAGTTCAAATCCCAGCCTGACTGGAAAATCACTAAGGGCACTTGGGCAACGTCTTTAATCCCCAAGTTGCTCCCATTGTGTGTGAGCACCTTGTATGGCAGCACCCTCATGACAGGTGAATGTGGAGCATTATTGTAAAGCGTTTTGAGCATCTGATGCAGATGGAAAAGCGCTATATAAATGCAATCCATTTAAATAATTTTGACATATCCTGGAAAATACGGTAAGTAACAACTGCTCCGCAGTGTTTTATAGATAGATAGATAGATAGATGTAGTTATGGGAAAGAGTAGTAGAAGGTTGGCTGAGAAAACAGGTGAAGATCTGTGAGCAGCAATATGGTTTCATGCTGAGAACTACACTACAGCTGAGCACTACAGATACAATGTTTGCTCTGAGAATACTGATGGAGAAGTACAGAGAAGGCCAGAAAGAGTATATTGTTTGTTTGTAGATTTAGAGACAGCTTATGACAGGGTGCCAAGAGAAGGGTTCTGGTACTGTTTGAGGACTTCTGGAGTGGTAGAGAAATATGTGAGGGTAGTGCAGGACATGTACAAGGACAGTGTGACAGCGGTGAGATGCGCAGTAGGAATGACAGACTCATTCAAGGTGGATGTAGGATTACACCAGGATCAGCTCTGAGTCCTTTCTTGTTTGCAGTGGTGATGGACAGGTTGATGGATGAGATCAGACAGGAGTCTCCATGGACTATGATGTTTGCAGATGACATTGTGATCTGTAGTGATAGTAGAGAGCAAGTTGAGTCTAGTCTGGAGAGGTTGAGATATGCTTTGGAGAGAAGGGGAATGAAAGTCAGTAGGAATCAGGCTGAGTCCATGTGTGGGAATGGGAGGGAGCCCAGTGGAATAGTACAGTTAGGAGGAGAAGAAGTGGTCAAAGTAGATGAGTTTAAATACTTGGGGTCAACTGTCCAAAGTAATGGAGAGTGTGGTAGAGAGGTGAAGAAGAGAGTGCAGGCAGGATGGAGTGGGTGGAGAAAGGTGGCAGGAGGGACTTGTGACCGAAGAATATCAGCAAGAGTGAAGGAGAAAGTTTACAAAACAGTAGTGAGACCAGCTATGTTGGACAGCTTAGAGACGGTGGCACTAACAAAAGACAGGAGGCAGAGCTGAAGATGTTGAGATTCTCTTTGGGAGTGACAAGAATGGACAAGATTAGGAACGAACATATCAGAGGGACAGCTCAGGTGGGACGGTTTGGAGACAAAGTCAGAGAGGCGAGATTGAGATGGTTTGGACATGTGCAGAGGGGGACCCAGGGTATATAGGGAGAAGGATGCTGAGGATGGAGCCACCAGGCAGGAGGAGAAGAGGGAGGACAAAGAGGAGGTTTATGGATGTGCTGAGGGAGGACATGCAGGTGGTATGAGAGACAGAAGAAGACACAGAGGACGGGGTGAGATGGAAACGATTGATCTGTTGTGGCGCCCCCTAATGGGAGCAGCTGAAAGAAGAAAATCAAAGAAGTGTGCAATTGTGTCTTTGTGTGAGGAACAATTATGCTGACCTGGTACTCAGACAGTGTCTGCAGGCTAAAGGACCATCAAGTGTTACTGTTCTTTGTCCAGCACAGCAGCGTCGCAGAATACTGACACTAATCATAATCAATATTACAGCATCCTGGGTTTTAACACACTATTTGGTTTAGTTTTTAGTCTCTTCATCATCAGTACAGTTCTTCATCTGTCTTTAAATCTACTTTCTTTTTGTTCATCACATTCTTGATGACAGAACTTTACCTTTTCAGTTTCAAAAGGTTGTGCTGCTGTTTGTTCACTGTACGACAGACACTCAGACTGCCCAGGCTCATCGCCATGGAAACATGTCGGCCAGGTAGTTTGATAACACTCCAATGAGGAACTGATATTGAACAGCAGCATTTTTATGAAGTTTAGAAAGAGGGAAGCTCAATTTCACATCTGACTGCTTTTAACAAACTGCACCTCAAACTGACTCAAACTCTGACGTGATCTATTTTGTTTCGGTGACATTTCCTGACGCAGAGAGCAACACAGGCTCATAATTACAGGTTTTACAGATATATACTGCAAAAAATGTATTTAAAGGTAAACCTTTGAAAATGAGAGGCCTTGTTTCAACAGACTGTGTCTCACAATCACAATTTTGACTTTGCACTGGAGACAAAGTCACATTTATTTTGGACAAATCAAAATTATTACTCTTCACTGACTTTTGAAACATCCTGCGATTATTGGGTACTAACTTTGGACGATTAAGCACAAGTAAATTCTGAACAGTTACAACTTAAAAAAATAATATACTTTCCCTTCAAGGCCACAAACGTTTCACTTCAATGTAACATAAAAACTCATGTATTTCCATTACTTCAACTTGTTTAAAGTACATTACACAGAACTGTACTTTTACATTTTACAAATGCATCATACTTTTAGGTTTTTCTTTGTCCTGCCACTAAGGCACAGTACACAAGATACACAATGCTACTACGTTTACTTCTGTCTGTGTCCAGACAAGTTTTTGTGAACATGATGACTCAATAACTGGCAGACACACTGTATTACAACGTACAGTGAGATCAATAAGTATCTGATCCACTCTTGATTTTACAAGTTTTCCCACATGAAAAAGAATGAACAGGTCTGTAATGTTTATCGTCGTATAACGGCGAGAGACAGAATCTAAAAAAAATACAGAAAATCAGATTTTTACACAAGGCCAACATATGGCCATCAGGTATTGTGAAGACCCAGCGTCCGTCCGTCTGTCTGCCTGTCTGCCACAGTCTTCAAATTCACAGGCAACATTCTTGGGATACAGACCTTTGGACAAGTTCAAAGATGGCTAACCCTGACGTATTTTAAGAGGTTAAACAGTCTCATTGTGTTTCAATCTGTTCAGTTTAGTTTTTGAGTGGCAGGGGTGACAGCCAATCAGAGTAGAGCTGCGCCATCACAGTCTGGTTGCTAACTGCAAACTCTGTTTTGTGTGTAAATATATCCTCTTGTCATATTTTAGTAAAGGTGAGCGAGAAATAAACACTTCTAAAACTGAAAATGCTGTTTTTAGAATCTAAAAATACCTCTGAAGCAATTTAAAAGACATTTAGCAGATGTTAACGTGCACACTAACGTCCGCTAACTCAGAGCCAACTTCCGGTCTTTTCAAAAGCTCATGTTCACATATTATGTAAAAGCTAGTGACAAATAAACACTTCTGAAACTGAAAACGCTGTTTTTAGAATCTAAAAATACCTCTGAAGCAATTTAAAAGACATTTAGCAGATGTTAACGTGCACGTTAACGTCCGCTAACTCAAAGCCAACTTCCGGTCTTTTCAAAAGCTCATGTTCATATATGTAAAAGCTAGCGACAAATAAACACTTCTAAAACTGAAAATGCTGTTTTTAGAATCTAAAAATACCTCTGATGTTGTGAAAGTGTAGGAACACGGACCCACAACAGGGGGCGCAATGAACGGACAATGGAGAGAGTAAATAACAAGATTTACTACTGAAACAAGCACGAGTAATACAACAAACACAATTTGGGGTCGAATCCGCTGGTGTCGTGTGGGCAGGCTCGAAGGTAGGAGACGTCTGTCTCAGTCGAACCGGAACCACCCAGATCTCCTCTGCCACCGAACCCTGGAAATACTGGAACCGCCAAGTCCCGAATTCCCAGGTGGCCACTGCCTCCGCTCGTCGGATCCGGTACTGCTGGCAGGAGAGAGCAACAACACACAGGAGTGGATGAACGCACCCAGTAACAGAGAGGGGAGAAGCCGCCTCCACCTCTTGGCAAAGTATAGCAGGAAGGTGAGTACTTATCCAAAGAATGAGGTTGTCAGTAGTCACCAGTCCTGAAAAAGGTTTTAACAGTCTTAGCTGATGATGCAATGTATAACTGCAGAGAATACTACCTTGGTCTTAGGCGATATCTCGGCACTGAGGTGGAGACGCCGTCCTCCTGATATACCTCGGTGCTGAGTAGAACAGCTGTGTCTGGTGATGGGTGACAGCTGTCACCCAGGCTACTCCCATGATGCGGCAGCGCCCTCTGGTGCCTGGAGCCCGCACTCCAGGCAGGGCGCCCTCTGGTGGTGGTGGGCCAGCAGTACCTCCTCTTCAGCGGCCCACACAACATCTGAAGCAATTTAAAAGACATTTAGCAGATGTTAACGTGCACACTAACGTCCGCTAACTCAGCCAAGCCAACTTCGGTCTTTTCAAAAGCTCATGTTCACATATTATGTAAAAGCTAGCGACAAATAAACACTTCTGAAACTGAAAATGCTGTTTTAGAATCTAAAAATACCTCTGAAGCAATTTAAAAGACATTTAGCAGATGTAACGTGCACACTAACGTCCGCTAACTCAAAGCCAACTTCCGGTCTTTTCAAAAGCTCATGTTCACATATGTAAAAGCTAGCGACAAATAAACACTTCTGAAACTGAAAATGCTGTTTTTAGAATCTAAAAATACCTCTGAAGCAATTTAAAAGACATTTAGCAGATGATAACGTGCACATTAACGTCCGCTAACTCAAAGCCAACTTCCGGTCTTTTCAAAAGCTCATGTTCACATATTATGTAAAAGCTAGCGACAAATAAACACTTCTGAAACTGAAAATGCTGTTTTTAGAATCTAAAAACACCTCTGAAGCAATTTAAAAGACATTTAGCAGATGTTAACGTGCACACTAACATCCGCTAACTCAAAGCCAACTTCCGGTCTTTTCAAACACTCATGTTCACATATTATGTAAAAGCTAGCGACAAATAAACACTTCTGAAACTGAAAATGCTGTTTTTAGAATCTAAAAACACCTCTGAAGCAATTTAAAAGACATTTAGCAGATGATAACGTGCACACTAACGTCCGCTAACTCAAAGCCAACTTTCGGTCTTTTCAAACGCTCATGTTCACATATTATGTAAAAACTAGTGACAATAAACAATTCTGAAACTGAAAATGCTGTTTTTAGAATCTAAAAATACCTCTGAAGCAATTTAAAAGACATTTAGCAGATGATAACGTGCACACTAACGTCCGCTAACTCAAAGCCAACTTCCGGTCTTTTCAAAAGCTCATGTTCACATATATGTAAAAACTAGCGACAAATAAACACTTCTGAAACTGAAAATGCTGTTTTTAGAATCTAAAAATACCTCTGAAGCAATTTAAAAGACATTTAGCAGATGTTAACGTGCACACTAACGTCCGCTAACTCAGAGCCAACTTCCGGTCTTTTCAAAAGCTCATGTTCACATATGTAAAAGCTAGCGACAATAAACACTTCTGAAACTGAAAACGCTGTTTTTAGAATCTAAAAATACCTCTGAAGCAATTTAAAAGACATTTAGCAGATGTTAACGTGCACGTTAACGTCCGCTAACTCAAAGCCAACTTCCGGTCTTTTCAAAAGCTCATGTTCACATATTATGTAAAAGCTAGCGACAAATAAACACTTCTAAAACTGAAAATGCTGTTTTTAGAATCTAAAAATACCTCTGAAGCAATTTAAAAGACATTTAGCAGATGTTAACGTGCACACTAACGTCGCTAACTCAAAGCCAACTTCCGGTCTTTTCAAAAGCTCATGTTCACACATTATGTAAAAGCTAGCGACAAATAAACACTTCTGAAACTGAAAATGCTGTTTTTAGAATCTAAAAATACCTCTGAAGCAATTTAAAAGACATTTAGCAGATGTTAACGTGCACACTAACGTCCGCTAACTCAAAGCCAACTTCCGATCTTTTCAAAGCTCATGTTCACATATGTAAAAGCTAGCGACAAATAAACACTTCTGAAACTGAAAGCACTGTTTTTAGAATCTAAAAATACCTCTGAAGCAATTTTAAAGGCATTTAGCAGATGTTAACGTGCACACTAACGTCCGCTAACTCAAAGCCAACTTCTGGTCTTTCAAAAGCTCATGTTCACATATTATGTAAAAGCTAGCGACAAATAAACACTTCTGAAACTGAAAATGCTGTTTTTAGAATCTAAAAATACCTCTGAAGCAATTTAAAAGACATTTAGCAGATGATAACGTGCACACTAACGTCCGCTAACTCAAAGCCAACTTCCGGTCTTTTCAAAAGCTCATGTTCACATATTATGTAAAAGCTAGCGACAAATAAACACTTCTGAAACTGAAAATGCTGTTTTTAGAATCTAAAAATACCTCTGAAGCAATTTAAAAGACATTTAGCAGATGATAACGTGCACACTAACGTCCGCTAACTCAAAGCCAACTTTCGGTCTTTTCAAAAGCTCATGTTCACATATTATGTAAAAGCTAGCGACAAATAAACACTTCTGAAACTGAAAATGCTGTTTTTAGAATCTAAAAATACCTCTGAAGCAATTTAAAAGACATTTAGCAGATGTTAACGTGCACACTAACATCCGCTAACTCAAAGCCAACTTTTCGGTCTTTTCAAACACTCAAGTTCACATATTATGTAAAAGCTAGCGACAAATAAACATTCTGAAACTGAAAATGCTGTTTTAGAATCTAAAAACACCTCTGAAGCAATTTAAAAGACATTTAGCAGATGATAACGTGCACACTAACGTCCGCTAACTCAAAGCCAACTTTGGTCTTTTCAAAAGCTCATGTTCACATATTATGTAAAAGCTAGCGACAAATAAACACTTCTGAAACTGAAAATGCTGTTTTTAGAATCTAAAAATACCTCTGAAGCAATTTAAAAGACATTTAGCAGATGATAACGTGCACATTAACGTCCGCTAACTCAAAGCCAACTTCCGGTCTTTTCAAAAGCTCATGTTCACATATTATGTAAAAACTTGCAGTCTGGAAAATACAGTACTTTGACTTATTCTTCTTGTAGGCTTCCTTATCTCCAGCTGTCCATTGGTACTGTCAATTCTACAGTTTATACCAACTGAGCCGTTACGACCCACAGCACCATGTCTTTCCTAGAAAAACAAGCTCTTTCCCCAAATCCACTGGTCTCAAGCACCCTGCAGGACGCTGCCATACTTTGATGTTATTTGGTGGTCTGGAGTTTGGACTGCTGGTACAAATGGAGTGAACAGTGCGATATCTCCCTGATGTTTTTGGGATCGTCTCTGTATCAAGATTAATACTAGTTGGTCATTATTGGGCGCTACGGTTCCACCCCCTCAAAATATTGAGAAAAGGAAATATAGTATGACTTTGTCAGTATAAATTTAAATGTGTTCCAACATTTCATTCCGGTTAGTGATGATAAAGCTCACTTCCTGGTAGGGTCGCTGGTCATATGAATAGTTTTACTTTGAACATCAAACCTCCCTCAGTGATGCAGCTCTGTGTGTCCCGGGCCAGTTCGCATCGATTTTCATGTTTTTTTGATGGATTAACTTTTACTGGACGTCTGTGTACTTTTGTGACTGTCACATATCATTCAGTGCAAAGATCTCTTTGGAATATTCACATGCCCTTTGAAGCTTTGAATTGAAACATTTCACTGCCTGAATTCAAAACAAGAGGATGACTGTGGACGAACTAAGCTACAGTGATATATAAAGAAACATAATCACATAATTAGAAGCAGAGACCACAACCGAAGCACTCTGGAGTATTCAAAACTTTGAATCGAAGCTGCTCTCACAGGCTGAATTCAGAACAAGAAGCCAGCAGTTGGCGGCATGCAGGCAAAAAAAAAAAACTTCATCAAAATTCAACAGCTTCATCAAACTGAGTTGCTGCTTGTTCTGTTAGACCTCAGTGCTGCTTTTGATACTGTTGACCATAAAATTTTATTACAGAGATTACAGCATGCCATAGTTATTAAAGGCACTGCGCTGCGGTGGTTTGAATCATATTTATCTAATAGATTACAATTTGTTTATGTAAATGGGGAATCTTCTTCACAGACTAAGGTTAATTATGGAGTTCCACAAGGTTCTGTGCTAGGACCAATTTTATTCACTTTATACATGCTTCCCTTAGGCAGTATTATTAGACGGCATTGCTTAAATTTTCATTGTTACGCAGATGATACCCAGCTTTATCTATCCATGAAGCCAGAGGTCACACACCAATTAGCTAAACTGCAGGATTGTCTTACAGACATAAAGACATGGATGACCTCTAATTTCCTGCTTTTAAACTCAGATAAAACTGAAGTTATTGTACTTGGCCCCACAAATCTTAGAAACATGGTGTCTAACCAGATCCTTACTCTGGATGGCATTACCCTGACCTCTAATAATACTGTGAGAAATCTTGGAGTCATTTTTGATCAGGATATGTCCTTCAATGCGCATATTAAACAAATATGTAGGACTGCTTTTTTACATTTGCGCAATATCTCTAAAATTAGAAAGGTCTTGTCTCAGAGTGATGCTGAAAAACTAATTCATGCATTTATTTCCTCTAGGCTGGACTATTGTAATTCATTATTATCAGGTTGTCCTAAAAGTTCCCTAAAAAGCCTTCAGTTAATTCAAAATGCTGCAGCTAGAGTACTGACGGGGACTAGAAGGAGAGAGCATATCTCACCCATATTGGCCTCTCTTCATTGGCTTCCTGTTAATTCTAGAATAGAATTTAAATTCTTCTTCTTACTTATAAGGTTTTGAATAATCAGGTCCCATCTTATCTTAGGGACCTCATAGTACCATATCACCCCAATAGAGCGCTTCGCTCTCAGACTGCAGGTTTACTTGTAGTTCCTAGGGTTTGTAAGAGTAGAATGGGAGGCAGAGCCTTCAGCTTTCAGGCTCCTCTCCTGTGGAACCAGCTCCCAATTCAGATCAGGGAGACAGACACCCTCTCTACTTTTAAGATTAGGCTTAAAACTTTCCTTTTTGCTAAAGCTTATAGTTAGGGCTGGATCGGGTGACCCTGAACCATCCCTTAGTTATGCTGCTATAGACTTAGACTGCTGTGGGGTTCCCATGATGCACTGAGTGTTTCTTTCTCTTTTTGCTCTGTATGCACCACTCTGCATTTAATCATTAGTGATCGATCTCTGCCCCCTCCACAGCATGTCTTTTTCCTGGTTCTCTCCCTCAGCCCCAACCAGTCCCAGCAGAAGACTGCCCCTCCCTGAGCCTGGTTCTGCTGGAGGTTTCTTCCTGTTAAAAGGTAGTTTTTCCTTCCCACTGTCCCAAGTGCTTGCTCACAGGGGGTCGTTTTGACCGTTGGGGTTTTTCCGTAATTATTGTATGGCTTTGCCTTACAATATAAGGTGCCTTGGGGCAACTGTTTGTTGTGATTTGGCGCTATATAAATAAAATTGATTTGATTTGATTTAAAGCATTTCAATGGTTCAACTACGTTAGATAAGCTCCTATAGCCTAAAAGAGCAATAATAACAAACTCTGAAGGGCCGCCTGAACAGTTCTACGCCGTGATTATTACATGCATTAATCATTTTTATTGTGTTATGTTTACATTAATAATTTTTAATCCAATGACAGGGTGTGTGTGTGTGTGTGTGTGTGTGTGTGTGTGTGTGTGTGTGTGAGTGAAAAGTATGTGGCAACAAATACACACTCAGTTGGCAGTTTATTAGGTAAACCTTGTGAAAAATAATGTAGCCATGTGGCACATCCTCCTTCATGAAGAACTGCAGGTGCGCCCACTTCAAAACCAGTACCACCAGCTGCCACTGGCCTTCAGTAGCACCAGACATGGGTGATGCTGACAGTTCATCCTGCTGAAATGTGCCTTTGTGTTGCAGGTGTTTGACAAAGAAAAAAGGAAAATTCTTCCAACCACTGCTTCAGGTGGTGGGTCAGAGTCATAAGTGGCTTTGATACCAAAACTAAATGGAGGTTTGTTGCTTGCTGCCTGAGTTTTGGACTAAGTGAACTTGCCCAGTCTGTTGAAAAAGAACAGTCTGACTGTTTGTATTTTTCTATGTCATCCATAGTTATAATTTCTGTTTTAACTTTGGAAATTAAGTTTCTTGCTCCTCCATTGCTTTCCCATCAGCATTTTATTAACCATCCGGGCTAAATAATAATAATAATAATCATCACTTACTTTACACTAAATGTTCTGGTGTAAAATTTGCTCCATAAATCAACTTTAAGCAAAATACAAATAATGAGTCAAATTGTGGGATAAAAACTGTTATAAATCCCCTTTTCTTACTTGATCATGTGGGGCACAGACACTTTGGAGTTCTCCTCAAACACGCTGGTCATCAGGCCATTACATCGGATATTATCAATGCACTAGAAAGACAAACAGACAATAGAAGATATCAAAGAAAGCCCGGTCAGAGAAATATTACTTTATTATGCATTTAGATCAAAATCATCACTGAGTCTGTTGGACTCACAGACTAACCTGACTGATGTCACTTGTCCAGGCAGCCTTTTCTTGACGGGATGGAGCCAAAAGGACAACAGCGA
The DNA here is from genome assembly GCF_902500255.1 of Thalassophryne amazonica. Lineage (NCBI taxonomy): Eukaryota > Metazoa > Chordata > Actinopteri > Batrachoidiformes > Batrachoididae > Thalassophryne > Thalassophryne amazonica. Next base: position 2,006,200 of record NC_047119.1, read on the forward strand.
AAGCCTGACCATCAGGGGCTCAACCACTATTTTAAACTCCAGATGGTTGAAACCTTGACCTGCAGCATTGTCTGCAGAGATTTAAAGTTAGAAGGTAATGTCAGGGAAAATGAACTGCACAAAGAAACAGACATCAGGCTGAACATTAATACTCACAGTCCTCATCGCCGGTCTCCAGTTCTTCAATGAGGGTGCACTCGATTAGAGACAGGGTTCCGCCTTGCTGTCAGGAGCAAAGAAATAAGATGTTCTTTGTTAAAGGTGACAGTATTAATCACAGATCCTCTGAAGCACAACACATATTTACATCATATGCAGCTTCAGTTCCCTTGTATAAATGTTAAAATAGACACATCTTTCCATGCAGTGAAGCCAAACACATTAACCTAAAGAGATATTCTGGTCCAGATTTACTGAAGGTTTGCATGTGGAAAACCGTGTGCAGACATCATTGCACTTACAGAGGCAGGACAAAGTCACTGTCAAGTCATTCTCAAGTCATCAATCAGTCAGTCTCAAGTCAGCTTGCAAACAATTGGTGGACATTGTGACTTGAGACTTGCAGATTCATGACTTGAGAGTGACTTGCTGGTGACTTCGTCCCACCTCTGGTCACCTGTATGCCGAGTTACTCACTGTGCGAAATGAGGATAGCATTTGTCAAATGCACAAAATACTGTGTATTGTCCATTTAGTGTGTTGAGGGTTTGTCCAACCGAGTGAACAGCAAACATGCAAATGTAGATTTTAAAGCAAACTGCTTGTGGCTATTAGATAAATGTCTGAAAATTCCAGGGCTGATATGATTTAAATCAGCTGATTTAAAACACTGTAAAAAAAAAAAAAAAATCAGAAACTATTTTTGTAGAAATCAGTACTTAAAACATCACCGAAATATGAAATCAGTACCATGAATTGATGATACCTGTACATGTTGTATCTGCACCTTTTTGTTTTAACATGTCAATAAAGATTATAACTAATAATATTATTTGTATAGTCTCATTCTAAAGAGTGAAAAAAATATTTTTTTTAATTCAATTTCAATAAAAGTTGAATTAAATTGAAAAAACTAATTAAAAAAAAATCATGACTTTTTAGAAAAAGTTTTTTTTTTAACCAGCTCTGGTTAATTCACATATATAATAACACATTGAATGAACAATACCAAGTGGTTAGTGCACTTGGTTTCAGTGCAGAAGGTTTCTGGTTCGAATCCCACCCCTGCCACATTTTCCATGTAATATGGAGCTGCGTCTGGAAGGGCATCCGGTGTCAAACTTGTGCCAAATCAGCATGCAGATCCACTTTGGATCTGCTGTGGCGACCCCGAGTGAAAACAAGGGAGCAGCCGAACGGTCTTACTTACAATGAACAACAGTTGTTTAAAAAACATGATGACAATCGTTCTAAGAGGAGACTAGTGGAAAAATTACAGGCAGAATAATTAAAAACTACACAGGTTATAACAGCTGACACAGTCGTGACTGAGGCTGTGCTTCTTTAGGTGGCGCTCTTCTTCCTCATCTTTCTGAATGTTGGACTGTGTTCCTCTCTGTGCCCTTCTCATCGTCTTCAGGTTCTGGATGAGGTTAGCTTGTTTGTTTTTTAAATAAGGGAAACACTCCACTTTAATCATGCTAACACACCAAAGCAAACTGAAGAAAGCACCTTAAACACACACACATACACACACGTAATTACCAGAGTTAGTGTGTTTTTGCCTCCCAGCCCCCCGGCTTTACGCGATGACTCACTGAGGAGCATCGAGTACCTGCTGTGTGGGTTCCCTCCAATATGAGCAAGTTATCTGAAACATGTGTTCTGTTTGAATGACCTGAACAACATCAAGTCTGCAAAAGAAGAACAGTGAGCGGCTCTTCCTTGTATCAAAGATGTATTTGCCTTAATCCTAAATGCAGGTTTGTTGACATGAGTCTGGTTGACGCTCTGACTATGTGAACATGTTGCATTGCTCTGATTGCTTGCAAGTCTATCCAATAGCATCCAGAAGCAGTTCGTGTACTGCCCCCTGGAATAGAAATGTGAATGGAGAGGTGTCAGCCTGGGAAGTGACAGAAACTGATCATAGAATGTGAGAAACTGGGGACAAAAACAGAAATTTCAAAGGCAAATCTAAATTCACTGGTGGGCTTCTGGTGGGGCTAATGACAGGCATTTGGGGGGGGGGGCTGGGATGTCATTGTTCAAATGCTAAAACCAAAGTACAGTGTTAGTTCTTGTGCTGATGTTTCCTGGCACACCTGTTAATTTGATTCATACAAGTGTAATTATGCAACGTACAAAAAGGATGGCTAAAAAGGACAAAAGATTTTATTGTTCAAAAAGTGCCTTTAATATCATTGTACATATAAACAACAAAATCTGTCCTCTGCATTTAACCGCACTAATTACAGTGAGACACAATCCAACCACTAGGGGCAGTGTGCAGCCACAGTCCAGAGCATGGGACCAACTCCAGATTTAGAGACACTGCCTTGGTCAGGGGCAGAAAAAGGAGCGGATCCTAAATAAGGCACAGACCTAAATAAGGACAAAGAGGAGATTTAGGATGTGCTGAGGGAGGACATGCAGGTGGTTGGTGTGACAGAGGAGATACAGAGGACAGGGTGAGATGGAAGCGATTGATCTGCTGTGGTAACAGTAGAGAAGTAGGTAAAAGAAGAAGAAGATTAGAAGGAGAAAGGGGAAGAAGAAGCAGAAGTTTTGGTAAAGAAAGAAAAGGACTCTGAACTAATGAGCCTGACCTTGAGCAAGTGAAGTTTTCTTCCAGATGTGCGAGTACAGATGAGGAAGTGTTTGGTAAACAGGAAGCACTGCCTCTCCCCTTCCTTCCGAAGTGAGAGGGCACCCAGGCGGGACCTTACTGAGGCATGCCCCGTTCACTGCTGGTGGCCGCTGAATAAGAGAACCTGCAAAAGGACAGACTCAGGATAACTGGCTTAAAATCAAGTCCACACAGACAGAGAGACAGATAAGTGCTGAAGGGACGCTCACCTTGTCTGACGAAGGTCTGACTGGTGTCCAGGAGAAGTTCACAGCCCTCTACGATCATCCTTTCTATTGCCAGGTTCTTCCTGATGTTCTCTGTGTCACTCACTTCATCGTGTATCATCCTGAAGACACAGATGGTGAAAAAACTATTGATGTGTAAGTTGTCCATGCCATGGGCACTAACACACCCCCATACCATCACAGATGCTGGCTTTTGAACTTTGCACTGGTAACAAATCTGGATGGTCTTTTTCCTCTTTTGTCCAGAGGACACGACATCCATGATTTCCAAAAACAATTTGAAATTGGACTCATCAGACCACAGCACACTTTTCCACTTTGTGTCTGTCCATTTCAAATGAGCTCGGGCCCAGAGAAGGCGGCGGTGTTTCTGGATGTTGTTGATGTTTGGCTTCACTTTTGCATAGTAGATTTTAACTTTCACTTGTAGATGTAGCGACAAACTGTGTTAACTGACAATGGTTTTGTGAAATGTTCCTGAGTCCACGCGGTAAGATCCTTTAACATAATGATGTAAGTTTTAATACAGTGCTGCCCGAGGGATCGAAGGTCACGGACATTCAATGTTGGTTTTCGGCCTTGGCTGCTTACCGTGTAGAAAGTTCTCCAGATTCTCTGAATCTTCTGATTATATTTGGACTGTAGATGATGGAATCCCTAAATTCCTTGCAACGGAATGTTGAGAAACATTGTTCTTAACTGTTGGACTATTTTTTCAACGCAGTTTGTTCACAAACTGGTGATCCCTCACCCCATCTTTGCTTGTGAACGGCTGAGCCTTTTGGGGATGCTCCTTTTATACCCAATCATGACACTCACCTGTTTACAAACAGGTGTTCTTGAGCATTCATCAACTTTCCCAGTCTACTGTTGCCCAATCCCAACTTTTTTGAAATATGTTGCAGGCATCCATCAGGTTCCTGGGAGTGCTCTCTGACAGCCTCTCCTGGACTGCCAACACCACAGTGGTGGTGAAGAAAGCGCAGCAGCGACTCCACCTCCTGAGGGTACTCAGGAGGAAAAATCTGGAGGAGAAGCTGCTGGTGTTGTTCTAGCAGAGCCACCATTGAGAGCATCCTGACGTACTGCATCAGAGCGTGTTACGGGGGGTGCTAAGCAGCAGACAGGAGAGCGCCGCAGAGGGTGATCAAAACGGCCCAGGGGATCACTGGCTGCTCCCTGCCCAGCCTGGAAAGACATTTGCCAAACTCTCGCTACCTCAGCAGAGCTGCCAGCATCTGCACAGACACATCCCACCCCAGCAACCACCTGTTTGACCTACTACCCTCCGGCCAACGGTATAGGTCAATCAAACTAGGACAAACAGACTCAGGGACAGCTTTCCTCCCCAGAGTGATCACTGCACTGATCAATAACAAATCACTCTAATCCCAACCTTCAAGTTTCTTGTGCAATATCTGTAAACCATGTGCAATATTTTCCGTGCAATATGAATCCACAGTTGTATATAATTCTCATTTTACATTTTACTTTTGTCCACATTTTATTTTAGCTGTACATATATTTAAATAATTTATTTTGTTAAATTTCATTATCTTCTATTTGGCTAACAATTACTCACACCTCGGAAAAGCACCTTTTGGAATTGCACTCAAATCTCGTTGCAATGTAAATTACAACAACAATAAAGGCGATTCTGATCCTGATCCATTTCAAAATGAGCAGATATTTGCACAAAAACAAAGTTTAGCAATTTGAACAATAAATATCTTGTCTTTTTTTCATTAGTTACTTCCTCCAAACCATCAACATGTTTATTAGACCCCATTCCTACCAGGCTGCTCAAGGAAGCCCTACCATTAATTAATGCTTCGATCTTAAATATGATCAATCTATCTTTATTAGTTGGCTATGTACCACAGGCTTTTAAGGTGGCAGTAATTAAACCATTACTTAAAAAAGCCATCACTTGACCCAGCTATGTTAGCTAATTATAGGCCAATCTCCAACCTTCCTTTCTCTCAAAAATTCTTGAAAGGGTAGTTGTAAAACAGCTAACTGATCATCTGCAGAGGAATGGTCTATTTGAAGAGTTTTCAGTCAGGTTTTAGAATTCATCATAGTACAGAAACAGCATTAGTGAAGGTTACAAATGATCTTCTTATGGCCTCAGACAGTGGACTCATCTCTGTGCTTGTTCTGTTAGACCTCAGTGCTGCTTTTGATACTGTTGACCATAAAATTTATTACAGAGGATTAGAGCATGCCATAGGCATTAAAGCACTGCGCTGCGGTGGTTTGAATCATATTTGTCTAATAGATTACAATTTGTTCATGTAAATGGGGAATCTTCTTCACAGACTAAAGTTAATTATGGAGTTCCACAAGGTTCTGTGCTAGGACCAATTTTATTCACTTTGTACATGCTTCCCTAAGGCAGTATTATTAGACGGCATTGCTTAAATTTTCATTGTTACGCAGATGATACCCAGCTTTATCTATCCATGAAGCTAGAGGACACACACCAATTAGCTAAACTGCAGGATTGTCTTACAGACATAAAGACATGGATGACTTCTAATTTCCTGCTTTTAAACTCAGATAAAACTGAAGTTATTGTACTTGGCCCCACAAATCTTAGAAACATGGTGTCTAACCGGAACCTTACTGTGGATGGCATTACCCTGACCTCTAGTAATACTGTGAGAAATCTTGGAGTCATGTGGGGTTCCCATGATGCACTGAGTGTTTCTTTCTCTTTTTGCTCTGTATGCACCACTCTGCATTTAATCATTAGTGATTGATCTCTGCTCCCCTCCACAGCATGTCTTTTTCCTGGTTCTCTCCCTCAGCCCCAACCAGTCCCAACAGAAGACTGCCCCTCCCTGAGCCTGGTTCTGCTGGAGGTTTCTTCCTGTTAAAAGGTAGTTTTTCCTTCCCACTGTTGCCAAGTGCTTGCTCACAGGGGGTCGTTTTGACCGTTGGGGTTTTTCCGTAATTATTGTATGGCTTTGCCTTATGATATAAAGCTCCTTGGGACAACTGTTTGTTGTGATTTGGTGCTATATAAATAAAATTGATTTAATTTGATTTGATTTGTGGTGTATTCAGTTGAATATAGGTTGAAGAGGATTTGAAAATCATTGTATTCTGTTTTTATTTAGAGTTTACACAACGTCCCAACTTCATTGGAATTGGGGTCGTAGTTAGTCACATGCACAGAAACAGTCACGTGGCTGCTGCCCTCTGCAGTTCACATGGTGCAACTCCACTCACATGGAGCTCTGACTGATCTGGATTATAATCTCAGTCTATGATGACTTTATAAGCTTTTTTTTATATACATTTGTGCTGCTGCTGGCTGCACATGCACACGTGTGTGTGTGTGTGTGTGTGTGTGTGTGTGTGTGTGTGTGTGTGTGTGTGTGTGTGTGTGTGTGTGAATATGAACCTCACAGAACATTAAAAAAAACCTTAAAACTTAGTTAAGTGAACAAACATCACTGAACATACAAAACAACATGAGCCTCAAAATAGAGTACGTGACAAACATGTATAAAATGTTGGAGGAAGGCAGTGCAAATGTTTGTCATTAACAAAGTCTTACTTTGACAGTTCCTCCAGCTTGGATTTGGCAAACTCCAGGCTCTTACGTTCAACATGTTCATGAGGTGTGTGTGCCAGCAGCTCATGGAGGGTGATGATGTATCGTGGAATCTGAAATATCAGTCCATCACATGAACAAATGTCCATAGAGGAATGTGTGAGTTGTTTTGACTTGATCTGGACATTAGAAATAAAAATCCTGTACCTGGAACATGGGATACGTGAGGAACGTCTCCAACATGCGGCCCTCGCATGCAGCGTTGGACTCGTACTGTTTCAGCAGCTTGTCAAAGTCTCTGTTCTGCTTGCAGTTGGCTAGAACTTGTAGACTGTACTGGTGGTTACGCACAAACTCCTGGTATATGTTCAGCATCGGCAGCAGGATGTCAAAAAGGTCAGCTGAGCAAAAACAAGACGACGCAGCCAGTTACTGGTCAGACATTTCCTAAGGACACATATCAGCATTTTACTTTCAGCAATAGTGACATTATTTTGGTGATAACTTCCAAAAGTATCTGTGGGCATGGAACACTCATCTTTCACAAGGAATCTGCAAGAGATTTAAGTCCTCAGGGACACAGAGTTTTGTTTGTTAGTGAGGGACATGCAAGATCTGCACGTCACATTCACCACAAGGACTTCTGCTTGTTTCTTGACCACGTTAGGACAACAGAATCTGGCTTTTTGGCAAGCTACGTTTGAAAAGACTGTCCTAAAGATGCTGCATCATAGACAAACGTGTGAACTCTGGAATACTCACCAAGAACCAGGGTGGGCCAGTTTGCGATGCGAGCCTTAAGACCCTGGTGGAATATCTCATGCAGAAACATGATCGTCTCACTGCAGAAGCAGAACATACATCACATTAATGAATGTCTAAAAAACACAACATGCAAAGGGAAATTAAAATATTTGCACCTGTTGAGGAATATGCTGCTGACGTCATCGTGGCTTATGGGAGGTTTCTTGGAGCTGGCAGCCATGCGTAACGGTCTGAGGAAACAGTTGACCAGTATGGACAGCTGGTGGACGTATTCTGTCTCTGCTTCCACCATGGTGAAGACTATCTGGTTCCTCTTCCTCATGTTCTCAGCGTGAGGGGAACAGATGTAGTCCTGGACAATGATCTTCCACTTCCTCCGGCACAGCCAGCCACGCAGGAAACTCTGCACCTGCACAGCCACAGCACACGTGGGCTCCTCGCTCTGGTCTTAGCTCTGAGCCCAACAAGCCTAAAGAGGCCTCATCCTCACATTCTGTCTGTCCATCCCTCACATTCTGCATGTTTGCCAGAAAACAGCTTCACTGTTCAACTCAGTCATTTTACGATATTATGCTTGATCAAATGACCATTGGTGTCATGGTCATAAGGTCAACAGCTGCACAACACGACTAAAAAATACTTTTCATTCCAATAGACATTTACCATATTGCAACATTTAACATATTGGGTATGCCCACCCCCCAGGAAATTTTCCATTTCCTGCACATTTCATCACAAAATGCAGCCACAGAGAGAAAAAAAAAACAATACTTTATAATCTGTTTTTCATTCAATTGAATTTGTATTGTACAATCTTAACAGAGAAGATGTGACATGTCTTTGGCTGAAAAGGTGAACAACCTTACTATATTTTGCTAAATCATATTCTGGTACACATTTATCTATGTGAGTCACTTGTTGCCGAGTAGAGCATTCAGAAACAGGATTCAGAAGGTTTTTTGGTCCATGAAGGGGGTGTGTGTGTGGGGAGGGCTGCACTCTCCCGGATCTGCCCCTGGTTGCAATGTCTTTTTCATCAAGTTGTGCAGCTGTACTTGGCATATTACATGACCTGATCTCAAAAACCTTGTTGTTACTGAACTTGAAAGGATATTATGTAGTGCAGCATCAATAATCCTATTGAGTTTGGGTCACAAAGTCAAAGAGCAAGGTCAACAGAAGGGTTTTTTTTTTAAATCCACAATTTTTTTTTATGATTATGGTAACCTTTGCTGGACATGCCTCATTGTTGCAGAACATGTTCTGCAACATATAGTTACAATGAAAGCAACAGTGGCCCCAAGACAGAACCCTGTGGAACCCCATACTTGACCATGTGTGACTCAGAGAGAGAATTCGTAAACAGAACACAGTAAGCTCTCTCTGACAAGTATGAAGTTACCCACTGAGGCTGGTCTGAAATGCCAAAGCAGTTTTCCAGTCTATCCAGCAACATCTGAAGATCCACAGTATCAAATGCAGTGCTAAGATCCAACAACAGCAAAACAGAAGATGACTCTGAATCAGATGCCAATAGTAAATCATTCACCACCTTAATTATAGCTGTTTCCGTTGAATGATTTGCTCTAAAAGCAGACGGAAGTGGCTCAAGAAGTTTATTAGTTGAGAAATACTTCTCAAGTTGAATTAAGTCCACTTTCTCAAACACTTTTGACAAGAAAGCAAAGTTTGATACTGGTCTATGCTGTGTTTCCCAACTTCAAAAGCTCAATTTATTCAAGGGAGAGACTGTTGAAGGTCACGTTCACTGGAAACATTTAACCTAAAACCTGCTAATACTGTATTTCCCTGATCATAACTAAACTTTAAATGTGTATTACGTAGCATGATTCCAGCATCCCCACTGAAGCTAGCACTATCTGTCTTCAATAAAGTTCTGCTTTACCTATATTTGTTTCTTTCAGTAAATACGAGGTGTGTTAGAAAACTATCCGACCTTTTTATTTTTTGCAAAAACTATATGGATTTGAATCATGTGCACTTGCATCAGCCAAGCTTGAACCTTCGTGCACATGCGTGAGTTTTTTCACGCCTGTCGGTTGCGTCATTCGCCTGTGAGCACGCCTTGTGGGAGGAGTGGTCCTCCCCCCTCGTTGGATTTTCATTGCGAGGAAAATGTCTGAACGATTTGGAGCTTTGCTGCATCAAATTTTTCCAGAAACTGTGAGAGACCTCCAGGTGGAAACCATTTGGAAGATTCAGACGGCTTTCATGGACGATTCTATGGGGATCACACAGATTAAGGAGTGTTACAACCGGTTTAAAGACGGCACACAATGGCGGAGGGCGCGCCGCACTCCGAGCGGCGATCGACAGGCTGAAACGACCAGATCATTTCCAAACTGAACGCTGTGTTGATCCGGGACGTCGTCTGACGACTACAGAAATGGCAGGAGATGTGGACATAGCACTTTTTTTGGCACATTCCACTGTTACAGGAGTTTTTGTCATGAAAAGAGGAGTGGAGGAATTCACCACGGAGCCGCTAATGGCGCGGGACGAAAGCACCTCTGTGTTGGTCTCACAGGACATGTTGTAACATGCTCAGCTCTTGCATCATTTGGAAGATTCAGACGGCTTTCGGTGGCTTTTCAGTCGTGTGACTATCCGAGAAATTGTGGACGAGCTGGACATGCCACAACATGTCTTGTGAGGCTTCATCATGGTGTTGCTTTTTGTTCTCCGCGGCTCCGTCCCAATGCACAAATTCCTCCACACGTCTTTTCATGACAAAAACTCCTGTAACAGTGGAATGTGCCAAAAAAGTGCTATGTCCACATCTTCTGCCATTTCTGTAGTAGTCAGACGACGTCCCGGATCAACACAGCGTTCAGTTTGGAAATGATCTGGTCGTTTCAGCCTGTCGATCGCCGCTCGGAGCGCGGCACCCTCCGCCATTGTACGGCGTCTTTAAACCGGTTGTAACACTCCTTAATCTGTGTGATCCCCATAGAATCGTCCCTGAAAGCCATCTGAATCTTCCGAATGGTTTCCACCTGGAGGTCTCTCACAGTTTCTGGAAAAATTTGATGCAGCAAAGCTCCAAATCGTTCAGATATTTTCCTCACAATAAAAATCCGACGAGGGGGGGGTTGACCACTGCTCACTAAAAGCCTGCTCACAGGCGAATGACGCAACCGACAGGCGTGAAAAAACTCACGCATGGGCACGAAGGTTCAAGCTTGGCTGATGCAAGCACACGTGATTCAAATCCATATGGTTTTTGCAAAAAATAAAAAGGTTGGATAGTTTTCTAACAGACCTCGTACGTCAAACATGACAAGTTTACCTTTTTGATTTTTTTAATGTCTGGGTCCTCCTCCTCTTGGTTGTTGTGTTGAGGCGCCATCTGCTCCTTGGCTTTGTTTAATAGTACAATCTACCATAAAAACATAACATGTCAATGTACTCGTACATTATTCACAGAAACACAAGGTTTATATGCGTCTTGTTGTCCAATGATCAGGCAAAGGAGGCCGTCGGAGTGTAAATTAAACACAGACAGTCGGTGTGTCCTTAACATTATTTAGCTAAAGTAAAGTAAACATTAGCTTTACCTAGCTAATGTCAGTTAAACTGTAAGCTAAGACAAAAGTTAAAAAAGTTAACATTAGCATTCAGACATAAATACTTGGCGGAATATCATTCAAAACCTTTGAAGGTAAGAAAGTAAAGTGTATGAATCGAGCTTTGTAATTATTTCTTGATAATTACTACCACAAAGTAAACAGACTTAAATGAACCATTGCAGTGACGGGAGCGAAGATGAGCGGATGAAACGTTCTGCTAATGTGAGCAAACGGTCGACTTTAGTGGTGTCTGGAATCTTCCAGGTATGAATGTGGGAAATATATTGTAATATTTACAATAACAGGTAAAGAACATATAGACATGTTTTAATGAAGGGAGTCCAGCCCCCCCCCCACCATATCATTCAAACCCTAATTACAGTTAGACACAATCTAACCACTAGGGGCAGCGTGCAGCTACAGTCTGGCACCCGGGGACCAACTCCAGATGTAGAGACGCCGTCTCAGTCAGGGACAGAGAAAGGAGCAAACGCTCCAGAGTGTCTGGAGGAAACTCACGTAGACACTGGAAGAACATGTAAACTCCACACAGAAAGACGGGAAGCGACCCCACGACCTTCAGCAGTAGTGCTAACCACTAAGCCACCGTGCCAATATAAGGACATGTCTTGCGTTTATATTACGCATTTCAAACATCAACATTTTCCTTTCATCATCCCAAAGTCAGCACATGTGCAAAATGCTCCTCCTAAGACTGCATTTGAGTGCTTGTGTGCGAGGACGTGCAGATGTGAGCTTGGGCACGCACACCTCCGCCTTGAGCCTCTCGATCTCTGTGTCCTGGTCCTCCAGCTGAGTGCGGAGTTGACTGGCTGCTATCTTCTCTGTCTCCATAATCTGGACGAGGTGGATGTACTTCTGCATGAGGATCTCATGCTCAAGAACGATGTCAGAGTAACTAAAGGGAGCAGAGAGAAAGGGCACGTACTGTGACTGAAAACAGATGGGCAAGGTGTTAACATGCAACTTTAAAGCTACAGTGTACAGGATTTAGTGCCATCTAGTGTTGAGGTCTTCTTCTTCTTCTTCAGTTGGCCGACTGAAGAAGGAGTCTTTCCGGGATATGTTATCTCGGAGGACTCCAGAGGCAGTTGCAAGGTACCTGTGGGGGAGGCAAAGCAGCGGGTGTGGGAGGAGTTCGGAGCAACCATGGAGAAGGACTTTCGGTCGGCACCAAGGTGCTTCTGGTGGACCGTGAGGCACCTCAGGAGGGGAAAACGGGGAACCATCCAAGCTGTCTACAGTAAGGATGGGACTCTGTTGACCTCAACTGAGGATGTAATCTGGTGCTGGAAGGAACACTTTGAGGAACTCCTGCACCTGACCGGAGCGCCCTCTATAGTAGGGCCAGAGCTGGAAGCTGATGGAGGATTTTCATCAATTTCCCTGCTGCCATCCAGTCTACCTGTGTTTTGTGGACTTGGAGATGCGTATGATCAGGTACCCCGGGAGATACTGTGGGAGGTGCTGCGGGAGTATGGAGTGAGGGGGTCCCTTCTCAGGGCCATCCAACCTCTGTAGTCACAAAGCGAGAGCTGTGTTCAGCTGTTCGGCAGTAAGTCGGACTCGTTTCAGGTGGAGGTTGGTCTCCGCCAGGGCTGCGTCTTGTCACCAATCCTGTTTGTGATATTCATGGACAGGATATCAAGGTGTAGTTGGGGGGAGGAGGGTTTCCGGTTTGGTGTGCTCAGGATCTCATCACTGCTTTTTGCAGATGATGTGGTCCTGTTGGCTCCATCGACCTGTGACCTCCAACACTCACTGGATTGGTTCGTAGCTGAGTGTGAAGCGGCTGGGATGAGGATCAGCACCTCTAAATCTGAGGCCATGGTTCTCAGCAGGAAACCGATGGATTGCCTACTCCGGGTAGGGAATACGGCCTTGCCCCAAGTGAAGGAGTTCAAGTACCTTGGGGTCTTGTTCATGAGTGAGGGGACGATGGAGCGTGAGATTGGCCAGAGAATCGGCGCAGCAGGGGCGGTATTGCATTTGCTCTGCTGTACTATTGTGACGAAAAGGGAGCTGAGCCAAAAGGCGAAGCTCTCGATCTACTGGTCAATCTTTGTTCCTACTCTCACCTATGGTCATGAGTGTTAGGTCATGAATGAAAGAACTAGATCATGGGTACAAGCGGCTGAAATGGGCTTCCTCAGGAGGGTGGCTGGTGTCTCCCTTAGAGATAGGGTGAGAAGTTCAGTCATCCGTGGGAGGCTTGGAGTAGAGTTGCTGCTCATTTGAGTTGAAAGGAGCCAGCTGAGGTGGTTCAGGCATTTGGTAAGGATATCCCCCTGGGAGGTGTTCCAGGCACATCCATCTGGGAGGAGACCCCAGGGAAGACCCAGGACTAGGTGGAGAGATTATATCTCCACACTGGCCTGGGAACGCCTCGGGATCCCCTAGTCAGAGGTGGTCAATGTGGCCCGGGAAAGGGAAGTCTGGGGTCTCCTGCTGGAGCTGTTGCCCCCGCGACCCGAACCCGGAAAAGTGGTTGAAGATGAGTGATGAATGAGTAGTGTTGATGCTGCAGACTGCATTATGCCATGGCTGGTCATGATTTTGTTTCCCTTCCTTAGAGATGATGATTCATGCTCCCTTGCCTTGCCTCGTGATAAACAAAAATTTCACAAAAAATGAGGGTTCTACTACTTGTTCGCCTACACGATTAGACACCGTATAGGGGAGAAACCAATGATTCTGCTTCATTTTTTTTGTCAGTGTTGTGGTCTCACTGAAAACTGTGTAAGATTAGGAGAGGTGATGGTCTAGTGGTTAAGTCCAGAAGATCCAGAAGATCATGGGTTCAAATCCCCAACTGACTGGAAAATCACTAAGGGTTAGGCCTTTAGGGTTAGGGTTAGGGTTGGGCAAGGCCTTTAATCCCTTATTGCTCCCGGTCCCGCCTTGTATGGCAGAACCGTGACATCGAGGTGAATGTGAGGCATAATTGTAAAGTGCTTTGAGCGTCTGATGCAGATGGAAAAGCGCTATATAAATGCAGTCCATTTACCATTTATTTACCATTTAAGATTGAGGAAGTATGAACTATGTCCTCCTTCTTCACATCCACAACTGAGATCACTGAAAAAAAGCAACAAATTTAGATGAAGCAAATTGCCCATGTGCAAATTGCCAAGTGAAAGTTGATTGTTAGCTGTCAGCCCGTCTTACTTTCACTTCTCAAATGAACAAACAGTCAAGACCTTGCCCCATTTGAGCAAATTTGGTCGCCATCTAGTGGGCGATATGACCATTTCATGGTTTATGTACATTTCCTACTTGAAACCCAAAATTTAGTTAAAAAAAAGGCATTTACAAGTGCATGACTTTTTTTGCCAGCAGATCTGTGATCTCCCAGTGTTAATGTACAAAAGTTTCGATTTCACATTTCTTGAGTTTTAAGATGTTGTCATAAGGACAGATGGAAGGATGGCAATTTCAGTTGACAAGCACAAGGTACAGCTGTGAATAAAGGAGTAAAACAGAGAGAGCGAGAGAAAAGAGCAGCAACATCAAGTACAGTGATGTAACAGCACAGCAGTAAAGTACCAGTGTGACCTACATGTGAACTGCTGCAAGCGGTGCAGGCGCACAAACACACCCATCTAAATATATTTAATATGTTGCAGAACAGAAGTGGCTGTGTTTGTTGGGAATAATTTGACACCAAAATCTAACATATACAACCAGTCCAATAACGTGGGGGAGTCGGGGCTTGTGATCCATCAATTCAGGCACTGAAGGAAAAATCTTTTTGGGGCTGCAGAAATTATTGTCACGTTCTTAAAAAGAGCTGTTTTACCTGGCGTGCTGTATGCTCTCCACCCACTCACTGGAATCTGACTCTTCTTCTGCCTGCAACTCCAATGGCTTCTGTCCATCATGGCCAAAAATGACCAGAAAGTAGTGCTGCATGAGAGACAGAATGAAATGTCACTTCAAGCCGCAGGGTGCAGCAACTTCACAGAGACCCAACACTGCAAAGTGGGCAACTTTTCTGGCAAGAGAACAGGATGTAATTGGTTTCATGAAGATTTCTCTACTGAACAATCAAATCAATGTACAATTTGTTCATTTGTTTTTCCAATATGAAACCAAAAACAAAAAACACTAATTTTTTTGCAATATTCATTTCAAAATGAGAAGGTGGATAACCACGCAACTCGTTTTCCAATTTGCAATTGTTTTTTACTCAAATCAAAAATGGAAAACACACAACTGATTATAACCGGCTCATATTCCAGTTTGGCTTTTTCCATTCGACACAAGTGTAGTGACCCAGAAATGACAAAAATTACTGTCCCAGCAGGAGGCGCCATTTTTTCCCCCTTGGGATGACCCACTCCAATTAACATAAAGGGGTGTGTCCACACACACACACACACACACACACACACACACAATTTAAACTTTGCCTGTTCCCACGCTGTGTTGTGATTCAAACTCCTGGTCCTGGTTTTTGGCATTGATCCAGCAGTGCACTGTAATGTAGATAAGTAGTTTTAAACACACACAGACCAGCCCCAAGTCTGGGTGACAGTGTGAGGGTGGTAACTGATGTTCATATCACTATATTTAGGTTTTAGTACTTTATTTCCCATGTCCTGGTCTGAAGACAGTCACAGAGATCACAGATCATATACTCATTTATATACAAAATATTGAAACTTACATTTCAAACTGAACTGACTTGATTTATTTATTTATTTATTTTTTTACCAGTTTTGTGTTTTTTTTTTTATTCCAGCAGTGAACTGTAAAAAGGAAAACAAACCAAACATGGCCAAAGTAGGAACTTTAGCACAACATGAACTAATGAATGAGATTCACATTTGATTTTGTTTTGACTTATTTCACTACCACTGTGGAATATGAGTTCACAGACTTAAAATTGTTTTTTACTAAATAACACTGACTTAGAGTGACTGTCATCGTGGAACATCCATTATCTCTCTTAATTCTTCCTCTTATGTCCACTTCCTGTAGCGTTTGTTTTGACCCGGCTGTTGTCTGGGTTCAGGTGGTTGTAATTTAAACATATTGGAGTTTCATTCATTCAAAGCGTTTTCTTCTGTTTGCGTCTTCTTCTTTTGCTTCCCGCACCAAGAATTTAAAGATGCTTGCGAAGACTGGTAACGGAAAATGCACACTCTGCTTCTTCATTTTCCAACTTTATTGGAGGTTTCCAAACAAACACGGTGTATTACTGCCACCTACTGTTGGCTGTGGAGCATTAATGGATTCTCACTCACTTTTCTTCAACTGCATATCCAGACCCGGAGTCACAGACTGAATGGTCCCCCCTAAAAATCGGTCTCCCCTGCGTTCACTGCGCATGCATCATTTCAGAGTGTTGGCAGTATTTCATCGATTATCACCTCGTTTCTGCTTCAAAGTGACTTCAGAATGATTTAAGAGGTTTTACTTTGTCATCTGATGGTCAATAATCCCATTATTCCCTTTGATCACTTTGGGTGAAGAGATTCTGTCTCAGACGAGCTGCTGACACTCTAAAATGATGCATGCACAATGGAGGTAAGGTGGACCAATTTTTAGGGGCAGACCGTTTGGTCTGCAACACCGGGTTGTGGTATTAAGGGATTCTGACATGCGCTATATTAATAAGGAATTGTTGGGGGAGAAAAAAGTGGGGGAAATGACACTGGACTATATTCTGTTGAATGACCCGTTCAATACATTTCTTTGACCTGAAATCTTGTTTCCTAAGTGGATCGTGTGCAAGACTCTGCGGGAGAGTGGTACAAGACAAAAAACAAACATGGTGGACTCACTAAGGTTTGATGACACAGATGTGAAGAAATCTGACTTTCCTGCCTTAAAAAAAAAAGGTAAAATAATAGAATATTGTGAAATATTTGTCGTGGCCGGACAGTGGGCCAAATCACCACCAGGCCAGTGGGCAAATGTCAATGTCAAGCTCGGCCTCCTGAGGAAACCCATTTCATCCGCTTGTACCCGTGATCCAGTTCTTTTGGTCGTGACCCAAGCCTCATGACAATGAGTGAGAGCAAGAACAAAGTTTAACCAGTAGATCGAGAGCTTCACCTTTTCTCTCAGCTCCCTTTTCCTCACAACAGTACGGTAGAGTTAATGCAACACCGCTCCTGCTGCACCAGTTCTCTGGCCAATCTCACACTCTACTGTCCCCTCACTCGTGAACAAGACTTCGAGGTACTTCAACTCCTTCACTTCATTTTCAAGACATTTGAACTGTTAAATCAGCCAAGAATCATTACTTTACAGCACTCATCAAGGTTCACAGTGTCAGCCACAATCTGAAAACAAGAGCAAACTGAGATTTTTAACATCGGCCAGTTCGGATCTGGATCACCTCCAAAATTTAATGGAGTCTTTCGTGGCCTAATGTCTATCTGTGGTGCAAATTAGATGAGAATCTGTGAAGTAGGTTTGACGTAATCCTTCAAAGCCTATATAAAGGGAAATCTTGATCCAGAATCCAGATCTGGATCCAGATCACCTCCAAAATTCAGTGGAGTCTTTCGTGGCCTAATATCTATCTGTGGTGCAAATTTGGTAGGAGTCCATGCTGTAGTTCTGACGTAATACTGCTAAAAGACAGACAGAGACAAACCAATAAATAAATAAATACACGCCAATTAATTTATTATGCCCTTGGTGGATGTAATAAACATTATAAATAAATGCAAATAACACTTCTTTGTGTTTATTGTTTGATCCCAAACTAGCTTCAGAGGTGTATACTGTCTAGTCTTCATTTGGATAAGAAAAGCCTCCACCTGATTTGGTTAGTTATCATATTTCCAGTAGGACCCACAACACTTCTTTTCACTTTCTAGCACCCCACTTCACAGTTTGCACTACTGGAGACCGTACGAAAGTCAGCTCTGAAAGCAATCAATCAGGAAGCAAACCCGGATCATCAGCATCCCAGTCCCACATGCAGACCATTAGGACACCACATCCCAAGTCAATACAATACAGAACATGAAACATAAAGTACATAAAGTAATTTCTTAACACTACTGGGTAACAGTACAACTTGATAGTCTGACCACAATCACACAGCGCTTTTAAAAGAACAGACAAGTGCACTCAGACAGTGTGCTTGTCTGAGTGCTGCAGTTTATTTATGACCTAAAACCACCACGGTGATGCAATGACTCCAACGCTGTGCTAACTTTTGGGGTTTTTTAGAAAAATGTTTTTACTTTTACAAAATACATTTAAAACTATATAATAACAACAACAATAATAATAATAATAACAATAATAATGATAGATAAGCATGAACACAGTCATCTTCCTTTGAGATCATCACAGGGCCCATGTGGGCTTGTACAGCCATGACGTAACAGAAGGGTGAGAGATGCTTGCTAGTGTGTGCTGGCTGCGGACCAGAGCTTAAGGGCTTGTTCGTGTGTGTGTGTGTGTTACATAACCATGAAGGGTTGTACAGCTCCTTGTATTACTAATGCGGCTTCCACGGTTATGGGCCCATGTTAAGCTGGAGGATAACAATGAGAGACACCAACAGAGAGACAGACAGAAGGGGCTTAATGTCCCGGGTTAACGTCCCATACTCAGCGTCACCACGTCCAGTCACAAAGTTCATCTGTCTGGCGTGCACATAAATATGAAAACACCCACGACTGTAACTCAGCATCTCTTACAACACAAACCCGGTCTGCAGGGTGACAGGACCCCGTCTGATATTCCTCTGTCACTGACGGAGGAGACAGAGGTCAAATACTGATGTCCAGGGCTTCAATCAATACACACAACAGCGACTGGGTCAGTTAACTTTCTAAACTACTCCAGAAAGATTTTAGTGGTTTTCAGTTGTAGCAGCCATTTACACTGTGATGTCATTATTTAAGGCCAACATATTCCAGTTAGGTGTTACAAAGGCCTGGTGTCCATCCATCCGTCTGTCTGTATTACTGCCACAGTCTTCAAATTCACAGGGAACATTCTTGGGACACAGACCTTGGACAAGTTCGAAGAGGGCTAACCTTGACCTGTTGTAAGAGGCATTTTAAGAGGTTAAAAAGTCACATTCTGTACCTAATTTTATGGCATGACGTCACTTCCTGACGTCGCTAGCTGCTAACTTTGCTTCATTGTTGGTTAGAAATAACACCTTTCTCATATATTATGTAAAAGCTAGTGAGAAATAAACACTTCTAAAACTGAAAATGCTGTTTTTGGACACTAATAACACCTCTGAACTGATTTATAAAACAATTTGTGGACGTTAGCGTGTGATTGATTGATAGAGGGGCTTTATTTAACATGTACAGATCGTAAGACAATAGGATCTTAATAATGAATTAAACAACTGAAAATGATAAAGAACACAGTGCAGTATATTTTTTAAATACTGTGGTAATCGCAGCATTCTTGT
This sequence comes from Thalassophryne amazonica, assembly GCF_902500255.1. Taxonomy (NCBI): domain Eukaryota; kingdom Metazoa; phylum Chordata; class Actinopteri; order Batrachoidiformes; family Batrachoididae; genus Thalassophryne; species Thalassophryne amazonica. The sequence continues at coordinate 2,025,581 of NC_047119.1, forward strand.
TGTTGACATCTTGGTGACATGTCTCTGTGCACACTGTGAACTCCAGCGGGGCAATATGTCAGAAATGATACCGGTAATCACCGTTTCCTTTCTCCATGTTTGATTGACACCAATATTCATCACAATATATTGTGTGATGAAGATGATGATGATTTTACTTCTCCTGATGTGGCACACAGTAGTCACGGAGAATATCATCCTGGTGTCCAACGCTGCTTCTGGCTTCACAGGACTTTGTATGATTTGATAATTCCAAGTTCCATGAGTTCAATGTCTAATTGTCATCCCCATATTTGTGTTTCTGGATTCTTTCATTTGTTCCCACTTAGATCGGGAACAGAGGCATTTGCGTCAGGAGAACGAGCACAACTGCTTCGGGCTTCATACAGCTTTGTAAACGTCGATATTTCAAAGATCCATGAGTTCAACATAGATGTTCTATATCCGCTTATTCCACTTGTGGGACAGTTTAAATTCAGTGCTGATGAGCCAACTGGACAAAACTGCTCCACCTATTATAAAACAGCACCTCCCCAAAACACACTCCATGGTTCAACAATCATCTACGTGGCCCCAAGAACAGGTCTAAACAGCTTGCGCACAAATGGTGTAGTTCAAATCTATTAGTCTTCCACTTTGCATGGCACAATGGTATTCTGAACTATAAACACACACTACTGGCTACAACATGAGCATACTGTGTCTGCATAAGTGTGTCTGTAGCATGGCCCATTCACAGGGTCACCCCTTTGAGTCTGATCTGCTTGAGGTTTCTTCCTCAGAGGGAGTTTTTCCTTACCACTGTTGCTCTGGGGGTTGGTAAGGTTAGACCTTACCTGTGTGAAGTGCCTTGGGGCAACTCTGTCATGATTTGGCACTATATAAATGAAAATAAATTGAAATTGGAAAAGTACTCCTGTAAGAAGTAATTGGTGTATAAACAATAATAAAAAGAAAAGGGAAAAAATACTTATGTAAGAAGTAAAGGAATCAAACAGACAAACAGTTAAAACTGTGTTTACGTCAAATGTTCACTGTTCCTGTCTATGGCTGATGCAGAAAGTCTGATTCATGCCGTTGTCTGTTCTAGATTGAACTACTGTAATATCCCAACATTAGAGGTCTCGAAATGGTTCAAATCGTCGCAACTAGAACCTTCAGTAGAAGCAGAAAGTCTAACCACATTACCCTGACCTTGGGCTCACTTCACTGGCTTTGTATCTCTGTGAGGTTTGATTTTAAGGTTTTATTGCTAACTTATGAAATTATTCATGGACTAGCACCTCTCTACCTAGCAGACTTAATTAAACCCTAAGTACCAGCTTAACTTCTACAGTAGTGTTCAGAATAACAGTAGTGCTATGTGACTAAAAAGATTAATCCAGGTTTTGAGTATATTTCTTATTGTTACATGGGAAAAAAGGTAACAGTAGATTCAGTAGATTCTCACAAATCCAACAAGACCAAGCATTCATGATATGCACACTCTTAAGGCTATGAAATTGGGCTATTAGTAAAAAAAGTAGAAAAGGGGGTGTTCACAATAATAGTAGCGTCTGCTGTTGACGCTACAAACTCAAAACCTTTATGTTCAAACTGCTTTTTTAGCAATCCTGTGAATCACTAAACTAGTATTTAGTTGTATAACCACAGTTTTTCATGATTTCTTCACATCTGCGAGGCATTAATTTTGTTGGTTTGGAACAAAGATTTTGCTGGTTTACTAGTGTGCTTGGGGTCATTGTCTTGTTGAAACACCCATTTCAAGGGCATGTCCTCTTCAGCATAAGGCAACATGACCTCTTCAAGTATTTTGACATATCCAAACTGATCCATGATACCTGGTATGTGATATATAGGCCCAACACCATAGTAGGAGAAACATGCCCATATCATGTTGCTTGCACCACCATGCTTCACTGTCTTCACTGTGAACTGTGGCTTGAATTCAGAGTTTGGGGGTCGTCTCACAAACTGTCTGCGGCCCTTGGACCCAAAAAGAACAATTTTACTCTCATCAGTCCACAAAATATTCCTCCATTTCTCTTTAGGCCAGTTGATGTGTTCTTTGGCAAATTGTAACCTCTTCTGCACACGTCTTTTATTTAACAGAGGGACTTTGCGGGGGATTATTGCAAATAAATTAGCTTCACACAGGCGTCTTCTAACTGTCACAGCACTTATAGGTAACTCCAGACTGTCTTTGATCATCCTGCAGCTGATCAATGGGTGAGCCTTTGCTATTCTGGTTATTCTTCTATCCATTTTGATGGTTGTTTTCCGCTTTCTTCCACGCATCTCTGGTTTTTTGTCCATTTTAAAGCATTGGAGATCACTGTAGATGAACAGCCTATAATTTTTTGCACCTGCATATAAGTTTTCCCCTCTCCAATCAACTTTTTAATCAAACTACGCTGTCCTTCTGAACAATGTCTTGAACGTCCCATTTTCCTCAGGCTTTCAAAGAGAAAAGCATGTTCAACAGGTACTGGCTTCATCCTTAAATAGGGGACACCTGATTCACACCTGTTTGTTCCACAAAACTGACGAACTCACTGACTGAATGTCACACTACTATTATTGTGAACACCCCCTTTTCTACTTTTTTTTTTTTACTAATAGCCCAATTTCATAGTCTTAAGAGTGTGCATATCATGAATGCTTGGTCTTGTTGGATTTGTGAGAATCTACTGAATCTACTGGTACCTTGTTTCCCATGTAACAATAAGAATCAATCAATCAATTTCAATCAATCAATTTTATTTATATAGCGCCAAATCACAACAAACAGTGGGAGAGAACCAGGAAAAAGACATGCTGTGGAGGGGAGCAGAGATCAATCACTAATGATTAAATGCAGAGTGGTGCATACAGAGCAAAAGGAGAAAGAAACATCTAAGGATCTGGTTAGACACCATGTTTCTAAGATTTGTGGGGCCAAGTACAATAACTTCAGTTTTATCTGAGTTTAAAAGCAGGAAATTAGAGGTCATCCATGTCTTTATGTGTGTAAGACAATCCTGCAGTTTAGCTAATTGGTGTGTGTCCTCTGGCTTCATGGATAGATAAAGCTGGGTATCATCTGCGTAACAATGAAAATTTAAGCAATACCGTCTAATAATACTGCCTAAGGGAAGCATGTATAAAGTGAATAAAATTGGTCCTAGCACAGAACCTTGTGGAACTCCATAATTAACCTTAGTCTGTGAAGAAGATTCCCCATTTACATGAACAAATTGTAATCTATTAGATAAATATGATTCAAACCACCGCAGCGCAGTGCCTTTAATACCTATGGCATGCTCTAATCTCTGTAATAAAATTTTATGGTCAACAGTATCAAAAGCAGCACTGAGGTCTAACAGAACAAGCACAGAGATGAGTCCACTGTCTGAGGCCAAAAGAAGATCATTTGTAACCTTCACTAATGCTGTTTCTGTACTATGATGAATTCTAAAACCTGACTGAAACTCTTCAAATAGACCATTCCTCTGCAGATGATCAGTTAGCTGTTTTACAACTACCCTTTCAAGAATTTTTGAGAGAAAATGAAGGTTGGAGATTGGCCTATAATTAGCTAAGATAGCTGGGTCAAGTGATGGCTTTTTAAGTAATGGTTTAATTACTGCCACCTTAAAAGCCTGTGGTACATAGCCAACTAATAAAGATAGATTGATCATATTTAAGATCGAAGCATTAAATAAGGGTAGGGCTTCCTTGAGCAGCCTGGTAGGAATGGGGTCTAATAGACATGTTGATGGTTTGGATGAAGTAACTAATGAAAATAACTCAGACAGAACAATCTGAGAGAAAGAGTCTAACCAAATACCAGCATTACTGAAAGCAGCCAAAGATGATACGTCTTTGGGATGGTTATGAGTAATTTTTTCTCTAATAGTTAAAATTTTATTAGCAAAGAAAGTCATGAAGTCATTACTAGTTAAAGTTAAAGGAATACTCGGCTCAATAGAGCTCTGACTCTTTGTTAGCCTGGCTACAGTGCTGAAAAGAAACCTGGGGTTGTTCTTATTTTCTTCAATTAGTGATGAGTAGTAAGATGTCCTAGCTTTACGGAGGGCTTTTTTTTATAGAGCAACAGACTCTTTTTCCAGGCTAAGTGAAGATCTTCTAAATTAGTGAGACGCCATTTCCTCTCCAACTTACGGGTTATCTGCTTTAAGCTGCGAGTTTGTGAGTTATACCACGGAGTCAGGCACTTCTGATTTAAAGCTCTCTTTTTCAGAGGAGCTACAGCATCCAAAGTTGTCTTCAATGAGGATGTAAAACTATTGACGAGATACTCTATCTCACTTACAGAGTTTAGGTAGCTACTCTGCACTGTGTTGGTATATGGCATTAGAGAACATAAAGAAGGAATCATATCCTTAAACCTAGTTACAGCGCTTTCTGAAAGACTTCTAGTGTAATGAAACTTATTCCCCACTGCTGGGTAGTCCATCAGAGTAAATGTAAATGTTATTAAGAAATGATCAGACAGAAGGGAGTTTCCAGGGAATACTGTTAAGTCTTCAATTTCCATACCATAAGTCAGAACAAGATCTAAGATTAAAGTGGTGGGTGGACTCATTTACATTTTGAGTAAAGCCAACTGAGTCTAATAATAGATTAAATGCAGTGTTGAGGCTGTCATTCTCAGCATCTGTGTGGATGTTAAAATCGCCCACTATAATTATCTAAGCACTAAGTCAGACAAAAGGTCTGAAAATTCACAGAGAAACTCACAGTAACGACCAGGTGGACGATAGATAATAACAAATAAAACTGGTTTTTGGGACTTCCAATTTGGATGGACAAGACTAAGAGTCAAGCTTTCAAATGAATTAAAACTCTGTCTGGGTTTTTGATTAATTAATAAGCTGGAATGGAAGATTGCTGCTAATCCTGTTGGGAAAGTGTAGTGACACGGACCCACAACAGGGGGCGCAAATGAACGGTCAATAGATGAGCCAAAAAGTAACAATTTAATGTTGTGAATGTGCACAACGAACATACAGACAATCACAGAATATCATAACAGTCAATACACAGAGGTGACGTGTGGGCAGGCTCAAGGATAGAAGACGTCTGTCCTGAGAAGAGCCGGAACCACACGATTTCCGCCGCCCCAGAACCTGGTGAATACTGGAGCCGCCAAGTCCCGAATTCCCAGGTGATCACCGTCCCCGACTGTCGGATCTGGTACTGCTGGCGAAGAACAAAGACAGTCAAGTGTGGGTGTGTGTACACCCAGTAACAACAACGGTGGGAATGCCACCTCCACCTCTCATTCAATATGTTGCAGCGGTCTCAGCTGAAAAGGAGCGCCGTCTTGCACAGCCTCCTCACAAACGACCGGTTCTCCTGCAAATTCTCACAATAACAGAGTTACAAATCTCATAAAAAGGCTGAGAGTATTACCTCCTATGAAGTATGATATCTCGGCAACGAGGTGGAGATGACGTCTGGTCTTTATGGAGTGAGATGATGTTGAGTAGATGGGTGACAGCTGTCGCTCATTACCTCTTGACAGCTGTCACCCCCGGCTGTGTTCATAGCGGCAGCGCCCTCTCGTGCCTGAAGCCCGCACTTCAGGCAGGGCGCCCTCTGGTGGTGGGGCAGCAGTACCTCCTCTTCTGGCGGCCCACACAACAAATCCTCCCCCTCGGCCCGTGCTACGAGCATTCTGGCAGTTAGTGTGACTCGGGGGAGTTGACTCATTTAAACTAACATATTTATCCTGCTGTAACCAGGTTTCTGTAAGGCAGAATAAATCAATATGTTGATCAATTATTATATCATTTACTAACAGGGACTTGGAAGAGAGAGACCTAATGTTTAATAGACCACATTTAACTGTTTTAGTCTGTGGTGCAGTTGAAGGTGCTATATTATTTTTTCTTTTTGAATTTTTATGCTTAAATAGATTTTTGCTGGTTATTGGTGGTCTGGGAGCAGGCACCGTCTCTACGGGGATGGGGTAATGAGGGGATGGCAGGGGGAGAGAAGCTGCAGAGAGGTGTGTAAGACTACAACTCTGCTTCCTGGTCCCAACCCTGGATAGTCACGGTTTGGAGGATTTAAGAAAATTGGCCAGATTTCTAGAAATGAGAGCTGCTCCATCCAAAGTGGGATGGATGCCGTCTCTCCTAACAAGACCAGGTTTTCCCCAGAAGCTTTGCCAATTATCTATGAAGCCCACCTCATTTTTTGGACACCACTCAGACAGCCAGCAATTCAAGGAGAACATGCGGCTAAACATGTCACTCCCGGTCCGATTGGGGAGGGGCCCAGAGAAAACTACAGAGTCCGACATTGTTTTGCAAAGTTACACACCGATTCAATGTTAATTTTGGTGACCTCTGATTGGCGTAACCGGGTGTCATTACTGCCGACGTGAATTACAATCTTACCAAATTTACGCTTAGCCTTAGCCAGCAGTTTCAAATTTCCTTCAATGTCGCCTGCTCTGGCCCCCGGAAGACAATTGACTATGGTTGCTGGTGTCGCTAACTTCACATTTCTCAAAACAGAGTCGCCAATAACCAGAGTTTGTCGTCAAGTGGGGAAAAACGGTTAGAAATGTGAACAGGTTGGCGGTGTACACGGAGCTTCTGTTTAGGGCTACGCTTCCTCCTCACAGTCACCCAGTCGGCCTGCTTTCCCGGCTGCTCGGGATCTGCCAGAGGGAAACTAACGGTGGCTAAGCTACCTTGGTCCGCACCGACTACAGGGGCCTGGCTAGCTGTAGAATTTTCCACGGTGCGGAGCCGAGTCTCCAATTCGCCCAGCCTGGCCTCCAAAGCTACGAATAAGCTACACTTATTACAAGAAAGAAATATACTCAAAACCTGGATTAATCTTTTTAGTCACATAGCACTACTATTATTCTGAACACTACTGTACATTCTCAGTATGCAACATTACAATGTGTCCTGAAGGTTAAAAAGAAGTCAGCAGGCCACAGAGCATTCTTTTATTGCGCACCTGTTTTATAGAATGATCTGCCTGCTGAGATAAAACTTCTGTGGAGTCATTCAAGTCCAGATTAAAGGATTTGTTCTCCCTTTCATATGGTTAACATATGTACTGTCAAATCAATTTTCCTCTCCTCTTAAATTGTATTATTATAAATGGAGTAGGTCTTCATCTCATTGTATCAAAAATTTGGGGTTTTTATTGAAGCAAAGGGTTAGTTGCCAGCGACCACATTAGTACTCTCCTTGCTAGTGAATCTAATGTCACATGGGGCTGTTCATTCTGTCCAGTTTATTTGGCACTTTTTCTCTCTTTCTGAGGTATCACTGCTGAGACCAGAGAACCTGAGTACCTTGTGGCTGGTCAAGTGGTCGAGATGTGACCAGCGCCACATGATGGGTGGTTTATTGGAACAACCACATTCCACAATGACAGCCAGAAGTGCCAGTGCTGATGGCAGGGATATGGTAGCAATCTTGGACTATGTTGGCTAGGCCTTCAGATGGACTTTGCACTATCATGTAACTGCTTGTAACTTTGTAACTGTTAGATTGCCTCAGTAGTGGGACACCCCCTTGAGTCTGGTCTGCTTGAGGTTTCTTCCTCAAGAATGCCACAGGGAGTTCCTTACCACTGTCGGGGGGCTGGGTAGGTAAGGTTAGACCTTACCCATGTGAAGAGTCTTATGGCAGCTTTGTTGGTGTCATATAAATATGACAGGGGAGGTGATGGTCTAGTGGTTAAGCTGTTGGGCTTGGGACCAGAAGATCCTCAGTTCAAATCCCAGCCTGACTGGAAAATCACTAAGGGCACTTGGGCAACGTCTTTAATCCCCAAGTTGCTCCCATTGTGTAGTGAGCACCTTGTATGGCAGCACCCTCATGACAGGTGAATGTGGAGCATTATTGTAAAGCGTTTTGAGCATCTGATGCAGATGGAAAAGCGCTATATAAATGCAATCCATTTAAATAAATTAATTGACATATCCTGGAAAATACGGTAAGTAACAACTGCTCCGCAGTGTTTTATAGATAGATAGATAGATAGATAGATAGATAGATAGATGTAGTTATGGGAAAGAGTAGTAGAAGGTTGGCTGAGAAAACAGGTGAAGATCTGTGAGCAGCAATATGGTTTCATGCTGAGAACTACACTACAGCTGAGCACTACAGATACAATGTTTGCTCTGAGAATACTGATGGAGAAGTACAGAGAAGGCCAGAAAGAGATATATTGTTTGTTTGTAGATTTAGAGACAGCTTATGACAGGGTGCCAAGAGAAGGGTTCTGGTACTGTTTGAGGACTTCTGGAGTGGTAGAGAAATATGTGAGGGTAGTGCAGGACATGTACAAGGACAGTGTGACAGCGGTGAGATGCGCAGTAGGAATGACAGACTCATTCAAGGTGGATGTAGGATTACACCAAGGATCAGCTCTGAGTCCTTTCTTGTTTGCAGTGGTGATGGACAGGTTGATGGATGAGATCAGACAGGAGTCTCCATGGACTATGATGTTTGCAGATGACATTGTGATCTGTAGTGATAGTAGAGAGCAAGTTGAGTCTAGTCTGGAGAGGTTGAGATATGCTTTGGAGAGAAGGGGAATGAAAGTCAGTAGGAATCAGGCTGAGTCCATGTGTGGGAATGGGAGGGAGCCCAGTGGAATAGTACAGTTAGGAGGAGAAGAAGTGGTCAAAGTAGATGAGTTTAAATACTTGGGGTCAACTGTCCAAAGTAATGGAGAGTGTGGTAGAGAGGTGAAGAAGAGAGTGCAGGCAGGATGGAGTGGGTGGAGAAAGGTGGCAGGAGGGACTTGTGACCGAAGAATATCAGCAAGAGTGAAGGAGAAAGTTTACAAAACAGTAGTGAGACCAGCTATGTTGGACAGCTTAGAGACGGTGGCACTAACAAAAAGACAGGAGGCAGAGCTGAAGATGTTGAGATTCTCTTTGGGAGTGACAAGAATGGACAAGATTAGGAACGAACATATCAGAGGGACAGCTCAGGTGGGACGGTTTGGAGACAAAGTCAGAGAGGCGAGATTGAGATGGTTTGGACATGTGCAGAGGAGGGACCCAGGGTATATAGGGAGAAGGATGCTGAGGATGGAGCCACCAGGCAGGAGGAGAAGAGGGAGGACAAAGAGGAGGTTTATGGATGTGCTGAGGGAGGACATGCAGGTGGTATGAGAGACAGAAGAAGACACAGAGGACGGGGTGAGATGGAAACGATTGATCTGTTGTGGCGCCCCCTAATGGGAGCAGCTGAAAGAAGAAAATCAAAGAAGTGTGCAATTGTGTCTTTGTGTGAGGAACAATTATGCTGACCTGGTACTCAGACAGTGTCTGCAGGCTAAAGGACCATCAAGTGTTACTGTTCTTTGTCCAGCACAGCAGCGTCGCAGAATACTGACACTAATCATAATCAATATTACAGCATCCTGGTGTTTTAACACACTATTTGGTTTAGTTTTTAGTCCTCTTCATCATCAGTACAGTTCTTCATCTGTCTTTAAATCTACTTTCTTTTTGTTCATCACATTCTTGATGACAGAACTTTACCTTTTCAGTTTCAAAAGGTTGTGCTGCTGTTTGTTCACTGTACGACAGACACTCAGACTGCCCAGGCTCATCGCCATGGAAACATGTCGGCCAGGTAGTTTGATAACACTCCAATGAGGAACTGATATTGAACAGCAGCATTTTTATGAAGTTTAGAAAGAGGGAAGCTCAATTTCACATCTGACTGCTTTTAACAAACTGCACCTCAAACTGACTCAAACTCTGACGTTGATCTATTTTGTTTCCGGTGACATTTCCTGACGCAGAGAGCAACACAGGCTCATAATTACAGGTTTTACAGATATATTACTGCAAAAAATGTATTTAAAGGTAAACCTTTGAAAATGAGAGGCCTTGTTTCAACAGACTGTGTCTCACAATCACAATTTTGACTTTGCACTGGAGACAAAGTCACATTTATTTTGGACAAATCAAAATTATTACTCTTCACTGACTTTTGAAACATCCTGCGATTATTGGGTACTAACTTTGGACGATTAAGCACAAGTAAATTCTGAACAGTTACAACTTAAAAAAATAATAATAACTTTCCCTTCAAGGCCACAAACGTTTCACTTCAATGTAACATAAAAACTCATGTATTTCCATTACTTCAACTTGTTTAAAGTACATTACACAGAACTGTACTTTTACATTTTTACAAATGCATCATTACTTTTAGGTTTTTTCTTTTGTCCTGCCACTAAGGCACAGTACACAAGATACACAATGCTACTACGTTTACTTCTGTCTGTGTCCAGACAAGTTTTTGTGAACATGATGACTCAATAACTGGCAGACACACTGTATTTACAACGTACAGTGAGATCAATAAGTATCTGATCCACTCTTGATTTTACAAGTTTTCCCACATGAAAAAGAATGAACAGGTCTGTAATGTTTATCGTATAACGGCGAGAGACAGAATCTAAAAAAAATACAGAAAATCAGATTTTTACACAAGGCCAACATATGGCCATCAGGTATTGTGAAGACCCAGCGTCCGTCCGTCTGTCTGCCTGTCTGCCACAGTCTTCAAATTCACAGGCAACATTCTTGGGATACAGACCTTTGGACAAGTTCAAAGATGGCTAACCCTGACGTATTTTAAGAGGTTAAACAGTCTCATTGTGTTTCAATCTGTTCAGTTTAGTTTTTGAGTGGCAGGGGTGACAGCCAATCAGAGTAGAGCTGCGCCATCACAGTCTGGTTGCTAACTGCAAACTCTGTTTTGTGTGTAAATATATCCTCTTGTCATATTTTATGTAAAGGTGAGCGAGAAATAAACACTTCTAAAACTGAAAATGCTGTTTTTAGAATCTAAAAATACCTCTGAAGCAATTTAAAAGACATTTAGCAGATGTTAACGTGCACACTAACGTCCGCTAACTCAGAGCCAACTTCCGGTCTTTTCAAAAGCTCATGTTCACATATTATGTAAAAGCTAGTGACAAATAAACACTTCTGAAACTGAAAACGCTGTTTTTAGAATCTAAAAATACCTCTGAAGCAATTTAAAAGACATTTAGCAGATGTTAACGTGCACGTTAACGTCCGCTAACTCAAAGCCAACTTCCGGTCTTTTCAAAAGCTCATGTTCACATATTATGTAAAAGCTAGCGACAAATAAACACTTCTAAAACTGAAAATGCTGTTTTTAGAATCTAAAAATACCTCTGATGTTGTGAAAGTGTAGGAACACGGACCCACAACAGGGGGCGCAATGAACGGACAATGGAGAGAGTAAATAACAAGATTTACTACTGAAACAAGCACGAGTAATACAACAAACACAATTTGGGGTCGAATCCGCTGGTGTCGTGTGGGCAGGCTCGAAGGTAGGAGACGTCTGTCTCAGTCGAACCGGAACCACCCAGATCTCCTCTGCCACCGAACCCTGGAAATACTGGAACCGCCAAGTCCCGAATTCCCAGGTGGCCACTGCCTCCGCTCGTCGGATCCGGTACTGCTGGCAGGAGAGAGCAACAACACACAGGAGTGGATGAACGCACCCAGTAACAGAGAGGGGAGAAGCCGCCTCCACCTCTTGGCAAAGTATAGCAGGAAGGTGAGTACTTATCCAAAGAATGAGGTTGTCAGTAGTCACCAGTCCTGAAAAAGGTTTTAACAGTCTTAGCTGATGATGCAATGTATAACTGCAGAGAATACTACCTTGGTCTTAGGCGATATCTCGGCACTGAGGTGGAGACGCCGTCCTCCTGATATACCTCGGTGCTGAGTAGAACAGCTGTGTCTGGTGATGGGTGACAGCTGTCACCCAGGCTACTCCCATGATGCGGCAGCGCCCTCTGGTGCCTGGAGCCCGCACTCCAGGCAGGGCGCCCTCTGGTGGTGGTGGGCCAGCAGTACCTCCTCTTCAGCGGCCCACACAACATCTGAAGCAATTTAAAAGACATTTAGCAGATGTTAACGTGCACACTAACGTCCGCTAACTCAAAGCCAACTTCCGGTCTTTTCAAAAGCTCATGTTCACATATTATGTAAAAGCTAGCGACAAATAAACACTTCTGAAACTGAAAATGCTGTTTTTAGAATCTAAAAATACCTCTGAAGCAATTTAAAAGACATTTAGCAGATGTTAACGTGCACACTAACGTCCGCTAACTCAAAGCCAACTTCCGGTCTTTTCAAAAGCTCATGTTCACATATGTAAAAGCTAGCGACAAATAAACACTTCTGAAACTGAAAATGCTGTTTTTAGAATCTAAAAATACCTCTGAAGCAATTTAAAAGACATTTAGCAGATGATAACGTGCACATTAACGTCCGCTAACTCAAAGCCAACTTCCGGTCTTTTCAAAAGCTCATGTTCACATATTATGTAAAAGCTAGCGACAAATAAACACTTCTGAAACTGAAAATGCTGTTTTTAGAATCTAAAAACACCTCTGAAGCAATTTAAAAGACATTTAGCAGATGTTAACGTGCACACTAACATCCGCTAACTCAAAGCCAACTTCCGGTCTTTTCAAACACTCATGTTCACATATTATGTAAAAGCTAGCGACAAATAAACACTTCTGAAACTGAAAATGCTGTTTTTAGAATCTAAAAACACCTCTGAAGCAATTTAAAAGACATTTAGCAGATGATAACGTGCACACTAACGTCCGCTAACTCAAAGCCAACTTTCGGTCTTTTCAAACGCTCATGTTCACATATTATGTAAAAACTAGTGACAAATAAACAATTCTGAAACTGAAAATGCTGTTTTTAGAATCTAAAAATACCTCTGAAGCAATTTAAAAGACATTTAGCAGATGATAACGTGCACACTAACGTCCGCTAACTCAAAGCCAACTTCCGGTCTTTTCAAAAGCTCATGTTCACATATTATGTAAAAACTAGCGACAAATAAACACTTCTGAAACTGAAAATGCTGTTTTTAGAATCTAAAAATACCTCTGAAGCAATTTAAAAGACATTTAGCAGATGTTAACGTGCACACTAACGTCCGCTAACTCAGAGCCAACTTCCGGTCTTTTCAAAAGCTCATGTTCACATATGTAAAAGCTAGCGACAAATAAACACTTCTGAAACTGAAAACGCTGTTTTTAGAATCTAAAAATACCTCTGAAGCAATTTAAAAGACATTTAGCAGATGTTAACGTGCACGTTAACGTCCGCTAACTCAAAGCCAACTTCCGGTCTTTTCAAAAGCTCATGTTCACATATTATGTAAAAGCTAGCGACAAATAAACACTTCTAAAACTGAAAATGCTGTTTTTAGAATCTAAAAATACCTCTGAAGCAATTTAAAAGACATTTAGCAGATGTTAACGTGCACACTAACGTCCGCTAACTCAAAGCCAACTTCCGGTCTTTTCAAAAGCTCATGTTCACATATTATGTAAAAGCTAGCGACAAATAAACACTTCTGAAACTGAAAATGCTGTTTTTAGAATCTAAAAATACCTCTGAAGCAATTTAAAAGACATTTAGCAGATGTTAACGTGCACACTAACGTCCGCTAACTCAAAGCCAACTTCCGATCTTTTCAAAAGCTCATGTTCACATATGTAAAAGCTAGCGACAAATAAACACTTCTGAAACTGAAAGCACTGTTTTTAGAATCTAAAAATACCTCTGAAGCAATTTTAAAGGCATTTAGCAGATGTTAACGTGCACACTAACGTCCGCTAACTCAAAGCCAACTTCTGGTCTTTTCAAAAGCTCATGTTCACATATTATGTAAAAGCTAGCGACAAATAAACACTTCTGAAACTGAAAATGCTGTTTTTAGAATCTAAAAATACCTCTGAAGCAATTTAAAAGACATTTAGCAGATGATAACGTGCACATTAACGTCCGCTAACTCAAAGCCAACTTCCGGTCTTTTCAAAAGCTCATGTTCACATATTATGTAAAAGCTAGCGACAAATAAACACTTCTGAAACTGAAAATGCTGTTTTTAGAATCTAAAAATACCTCTGAAGCAATTTAAAAGACATTTAGCAGATGATAACGTGCACACTAACGTCCGCTAACTCAAAGCCAACTTTCGGTCTTTTCAAAAGCTCATGTTCACATATTATGTAAAAGCTAGCGACAAATAAACACTTCTGAAACTGAAAATGCTGTTTTTAGAATCTAAAAATACCTCTGAAGCAATTTAAAAGACATTTAGCAGATGTTAACGTGCACACTAACATCCGCTAACTCAAAGCCAACTTCCGGTCTTTTCAAACACTCAAGTTCACATATTATGTAAAAGCTAGCGACAAATAAACACTTCTGAAACTGAAAATGCTGTTTTTAGAATCTAAAAACACCTCTGAAGCAATTTAAAAGACATTTAGCAGATGATAACGTGCACACTAACGTCCGCTAACTCAAAGCCAACTTTTGGTCTTTTCAAAAGCTCATGTTCACATATTATGTAAAAGCTAGCGACAAATAAACACTTCTGAAACTGAAAATGCTGTTTTTAGAATCTAAAAATACCTCTGAAGCAATTTAAAAGACATTTAGCAGATGATAACGTGCACATTAACGTCCGCTAACTCAAAGCCAACTTCCGGTCTTTTCAAAAGCTCATGTTCACATATTATGTAAAAGCTAGCGACAAATAAACACTTCTGAAACTGAAAATGCTGTTTTTAGAATCTAAAAATACCTCTGAAGCAATTTAAAAGACATTTAGCAGATGATAACGTGCACGTTAACGTCCGCTAACTCAAAGCCAACTTTTGGTCTTTTCAAAAGCTCATGTTCACATATTATGTAAAAGCTAGCGACAAATAAACACTTCTGAAACTGAAAATGCTGTTTTTAGAATCTAAAAATACCTCTGAAGCAATTTAAAAGACATTTAGCAGATGATAACGTGCACACTAACGTCCGCTAACTCAAAGCCAACTTCCGGTCTTTTCAAACACTCATGTTCACATATTATGTAAAAGCTAGCGACAAATAAACACTTCTGAAACTGAAAATGCTGTTTTTAGAATCTAAAAATACCTCTGAAGCAATTTAAAAGACATTTAGCAGATGATAACGTGCACACTAACGTCCGCTAACTCAAAGCCAACTTTCGGTCTTTTCAAACGCTCATGTTCACATATTACGTAAAAACTAGTGACAAATAAACAATTCTGAAACTGAAAATGCTGTTTTTAGAATCTAAAAATACCTCTGAAGCAATTTAAAAGACATTTAGCAGATGTTAACGTGCACACTAACATCCGCTAACTCAAAGCCAACTTCCGGTCTTTTCAAACGCTCATGTTCACATATTATGTAAAAGCTAGCGACAAATAAACACTTCTGAAATGGAAATGTTCTTTTTAGAACCTAATAATTGCTTAAACAACAGCAAATTATAAAGAACACAATGCTCATACGGCCGAGGGTATTTTAGCATTGCGTTATATTTAAATAATTAATTTGCACTTTATTTCATGAAATAAGTATTTGATAGAACTGACCTTAATATTTAGTACAGAAACTCAGACAGACACTGCAAAGTTGGCGCTGCCTTTGTCACCACCAACCCATAAACAGATAACCAGGTGGAGGTGTGGCGGACACACTGTATGACCCGGGTGAAGCCTGGACACGCCCCTATCATCAAGTCCGAACCAGCTAAGCTAACCTTGATTCAAGTGTTTATGAAATCATATTTTGGGGACTGAGTGGTGCTTCTCAACACCCACATCTGGTTTTTTTTTTTTTTGGCTTCATATCAGCTCGTCCGGGTCTGTGTAGAACCCCTACAGGTCACCGAGGGTTTGTCCAGCACATGTACAGGCTGTGTGACAACAGCAAAATGCTCCATGGACTAGACCAGGGCTCTTCAACTCCAGTCCTTGAGGGCCAGTGTCCTGCACATTCTAGATGTGTCCTTGGTCCAACACACCTGAGTCTAATGGCTGAAGGACCTCCTCAGTATGCAGTCAAGTTCTCCAGAGTGCTGGTAATGACCTCATTCATTGACCCAGGTGTGTTGAAGCAGAGACACGTCTAAATGTTGCAGGACAGTGGCCCTCGAGGACTGGAGTTGAAGAGCCCTGGTCTAGTCCATGGAGCATTTTGCTGTTGTCACACAGCCTCAGTATGCATTTAGTAGTGGCTGAAGATGTTCTACTACCTCCACTGTGTCCATCAGACTACACAACACCATCCCACTGGCTGGAGCTCAGACTGGCTATTTACACCACAGGTGGGGCACATTGTGCCATAGTGATGTGCAATTTGCTCAACAGATTTGAATTTCAGAATCAGAAGGCTTTTAGAATTTGAGTTCATGTGTAGTAGATGTTTTTAATATACATTTTGTGTAGATGAAGTGGTGCAAATAAGAGTGTGCTAAATCCTAATTTACACCTCAGTGGTGCAAACAGCCTTTGCTGCTGGAGCTTGGTAACCCAGAAAAATTCAAAGAAGATAGTAGACGTACATGAAAATGGTCACGGTGTCCAAAGTACACAAAACCAGCTGAGAAAGACTACAAGAGAAAACTTCAGACATACGTGGTTATGCTCACGCTGCATAAACCCCCGGGGTCAAAGGGCAGGGAGGGAAGGTGTCCAAGTGTATATATACTAGAGTAATAAGGTTTTGGGGTGCTGATGTGCTGCTTCTCAGTTCTAAACAAACAAACCAACAAACAAACAAATATAAGGAAACACTTCAAAGTCACTTTTCCTTTAAAAACACGTTCCACAGAATTTTACCAGAGATTAGATTTCCCTGCCTCGGGACCCCTCAGGAACATCTGGACGACACTCACCTGTTGTTTTTCCAGAGGCTCCTTGGTGACGGCGGAGGCTTGGGGCGCAGGTGCGCGCTCGCACGTGCACCTCTCCAGCAGGTACATCCCGGAGGGGCGCGCGCTCTGCTCGTTTTCGAAGTAGAAAAGCAGGTTCTGGTAGAGAGCGAAGTACTTCTCGGTCCAGCGGCCGTTCTCCGCGCTCTTCTTGCTCAGGAAGCCGCGCTTGGCGCCCTCTTTCCGCGCCACCACGGACAGGTAAAGCGCGTGCCCCTCGTTGTACCGGACGCTCTTCTGCATTTTATCTTATTCAGGTTCGGTTGCACCTCGTACCGACTTCAAGTGACCCGGTGCATCGTCACACCGGCGTCTGACGGCAGAAAGTAATCCAGGCTTACCGTGGGATAAAAAGTTGGAGTGTCCGTGGCGCCGCGTGCGCTCGCGTTGCCAGATTTTGGTCTTTAAGGGAGCAGACAGTGCAAACCCCCCCCCCCCCCAGACCGGCGGTAAGCGGCTTTGAACTTAAAGAGACGAGTCCGCGCGCGCCGCAGCGCGTGAGCGAGACAGTTTTACGTCAGTGACGTCACACGTCACGTTGAAGTTAAGTTAAATAGGAAAAAAATGTTTCCAGCCGCAGACCCGCTAGTGTGTGTGTGTGTGTGTGTACATTTAAATATATATATATATATTTCACATAAAACGGCTAATACACTGAGAAAAACTGATTCAATTGCTTCAGTTGGTAAGACTCAAAAGAAATGTGTGTCCAAATTAAGTTTGCAAGTTGGCATAAATATTACTTAAGTTAATTTGGATAAATCTAATTTATTTGAAGCGTTGTATTAGGTTGGTCCATGAATGAATTCATATTCTATCCCCCTTTATTCCAGTGAAGGGTCACAGGTGGTGTGGAGCCGATCACAGAGGTGACAGATGGGGACAGTCTGGACAGGCCTCAGGTCGGCCCAATAAACCTTTATTTATCTATTTTAAGTGTACATATGTAATATATGTCTTCTTTTGCTTATCTCATTGGTTGTACAGGGTGAGTTAGAGAAATAGTTGTATAAGAGCTGCAATGCTTAATCAGTTATTAAATTAACCCCCACTAACTGTTAATCAGTTGAATGTTATGAGTCATTTTTTTAACTGTCAAAATTCTCTGATTTCACCTTTTGATGTTCACCTTTCTTCATCCATTGCTCCTCCTCTCTGAGAATAAACAGAATATCTTTGAATTGTGAACAAATCAAGACATTTGAGGACATCACCTCAGACTGGTAAAGACTGAGGACGTTTTCTTACATTTTAGATCAAATAACTAACTGGATAATTGATCAACTAAAAGACAGAAAACTTGATAATAAAAATAATCACTAATTGCAGCAGTGGAGTGAATTACTTTTATTTTATTTTTTAAAACACGATCATATATTTGGACACTGACAAAGGTTTTCTTGTGTTACCTTTACTACCTAATCATACCTGAGATTAGAGATAGTACGTACATGCCCCCCCCCCCCCCACGACAAGCACCCATTTTCTTGCCACGTTTTTTTTTTTCATTTTGCTATTTATAATCCTTCCCCTTCGCTTAACTCTGACCCTAACCATAGCGTAAGTGCGTTCCCTCCTCTAAACCTAACCATGACCCCCCCCCCCCGTCACCTCACATTTCGTGCCCCCGTCACAAAACCATAGATTAATGTACTTTTCGTCATGCCACCACAACCTGCCATGAGATTGGGTTGGTTGAAGATATTTTGGGCTGCAGCAATCAGATATTTGCCTCCAGTGGCCTTAATGATTGACCTCTGGATGACCTTAGCAGGTCAGTTCTGGAGTCCAGGAAGAATCAGTCAGCAAACAGACAGGCAGATATGACCTTGGCCCCAATGATTGACCTTTGAGAAATTTGACCTTACTTGGGCAAGTCAAACCCACTTATATATTTAGACATTGGGGTGAGAGAGAGGGGGATCCTAATGTTGACCTTTGACCCCAATGCCTTTGACTTTTCTTAAACTAACCCTTTAAGGGAAATTCTGGGGTTGGTTGAAATTTGCAGTGTGGGAGGAGTACAGGAACAAACAGACACAGAAACATAACTCTAATCTAGGGGAGGTGATGTGCTGGGCTTGAGACCAGAGGATCCTCAGTTCAAATCCCGGCCTGAGTGGAAAATTACTAAGGGCCCTTGGGCAAAGTGTGTAGTGAGCACCTTGTGTGGCAGCACCCTGACATCGGGGTGAATGTGAGGCATTATTGTAAAGCACTTTGAGCGTCAGATGCAGATGGAAAAGCGCTATATAAACGCACTCCAGTTAGCATTTATTTAATTACAGCATGATATCACAATATTTAAGTGACCAAAAGTAATTGGACAGCCAGCTGTATCTTATTCTCTCTTTACAATAAAAAAAAAGCTCAATGCCAAGTCAGTAGGTGAAATGTCTTGAGCTGAGATTAAGGGCTACATCCCTTGGAGAAAAAATTAAAAAGTCAATCAATCAATCAATTTTTTTATATAGCGCCAAATCACAACAAACAGTTGCCCCAAGGCGCTTTATATTGTAAGGCAAGGCCATACAATAATTATGTAAAACCCCAACGGTCAAAACGACCCCCTGTGAGCAAGCACTTGGCTACAGTGGGAAGGAAAAACTCCCTTTTAACAGGAAGAAACCTCCAGCAGAACCAGGCTCAGGGAGGGGCAGTCTTCTGCTGGGACTGGTTGGGGCTGAGGGAGAGAACCAGGAAAAAGACATGCTGTGGAGGGGAGCAGAGATCAATCACTAATGATTAAATGCAGAGTGGTGCATACAGAGCAAAAAGAGAAAGAAACAGTGCATCATGGGAACCCCCCAGCAGTCTACGTCTATAGCAGCATAACTAAGGGATGGTTCAGGGTCACCTGATCCAGCCCTAACTATAAGCTTTAGCAAAAAGGAAAGTTTTAAGCCTAATCTTAAAAGTAGAGAGGGTGTCTGTCTCCCTGATCTGAATTGGGAGCTGGTTCCACAGGAGAGGAGCCTGAAAGCTGAAGGCTCTGCCTCCCATTCTACTCTTACAAACCCTAGGAACTACAAGTAAGCCTGCAGTCTGAGAGCGAAGCGCTCTATTGGGGTGATATGGTACTATGAGGTCCCTAAGATAAGATGGGACCTGATTATTCAAAACCTTATAAGTAAGAAGAAGAATTTTAAATTCTATTCTAGAATTAACAGGAAGCCAATGAAGAGAGGCCAATATGGGTGAGATATGCTCTCTCCTTCTAGTCCCCGTCAGTACTCTAGCTGCAGCATTTTGAATTAACTGAAGGCTTTTTAGGGAACTTTTAGGACAACCTGATAATAATGAATTACAATAGTCCAGCCTAGAGGAAATAAATGCATGAATTAGTTTTTCAGCATCACTCTGAGACAAGACCTTTGTGATTTTAGAGATATTGCGTAAATGCAAAAAAGCAGTCCTACATATTTGTTTAATATGCGCTTTGAATGACATATCCTGATCAAAAATGACTCCAAGATTTCTCACAGTATTACTAGAGGTCAGGGTAATGCCATCCAGAGTAAGGATCTGGTTAGACACCATGTTTCTAAGATTTGTGGGGCCAAGTACAATAACTTCAGTTTTATCTGAGTTTAAAAGCAGGAAATTAGAGGTCATCCATGTCTTTATGTCTGTAAGACAATCCTGCAGTTTAGCTAATTGGTGTGTGTCCTCTGGCTTCATGGATAGATAAAGCTGGGTATCATCTGCGTAACAATGAAAATTTAAGCAATACCGTCTAATAATACTGCCTAAGGGAAGCATGTATATAGTGAATAAAATTGGTCCTAGCACAGAACCTTGTGGAACTCCATAATTAACTTTAGTCTGTGAAGAAGATTCCCCATTTACATGAACAAATTGTAATCTATTAGACAAATATGATTCAAACCACCGCAGCGCAGTGCCTTTAATACCTATGGCATGCTCTAATCTCTGTAATAAAATTTTATGGTCAACAGTATCAAAAGCAGCACTGAGGTCCAACAGAACAAGCACAGAGATGAGTCCACTGTCCGAAGCCATAAGAAGATCATTTGTAACCTTCACTAATGCTGTTTCTGTACTATGATGAATTCTAAAACCTGACTGAAACTCTTCAAATAGACCATTCCTCTGCAGATGATCAGTTAGCTGTTTTACAACTACCCTTTCAAGAATTTTTGAGAGAAAAGGAAGGTTGGAGATTGGCCTATAATTAGCTAAGATAGCTGGGTCAAGTGATGGCTTTTTAAGTAATGGTTTAATTACTGCCACCTTAAAAGCCTGTGGTACATAGCCAACTAACAAAGATAGATTGATCATATTTAAGATCGAAGCATTAAATAATGGTAGGGCTTCCTTGAGCAGCCTGGTAGGAATGGGGTCTAATAAACATGTTGATGGTTTGGATGAAGTAACTAATGAAAATAACTCAGACAGAACAATCGGAGAGAAAGAGTCTAACCAAATACCGGCATCACTGAAAGCAGCCAAAGATAACGATACGTCTTTGGGATGGTTATGAGTAATTTTTTCTCTAATAGTTAAAATTTTGTTAGCAAAGAAAGTCATGAAGTCATTACTAGTTAAAGTTAATGGAATACTCAGCTCAATAGAGCTCTGACTCTTTGTCAGCCTGGCTACAGTGCTGAAAAGAAACCTGGGGTTCTTATTTTCTTCAATTAGTGATGAGTAGAAAGATGTCCTAGCTTTACGGAGGGCTTTTTTATAGAGCAACAGACTCTTTTTCCAGGCTAAGTGAAGATCTTCTAAATTAGTGAGACGCCATTTCCTCTCCAACTTACGGGTTATCTGCTTTAAGCTGCGAGTTTGAGTTATACCACGGAGTCAGGCACTTCTGATTTAAAGCTCTCTTTTTCAGAGGAGCTACAGCATCCAAAGTTGTCTTCAATGAGGATGTAAAACTATTGACGAGATACTCTATCTCCCTTACAGAGTTTAGGTAGCTACTCTGCACTGTGTTGGTATATGGCATTAGAGAACATAACGAAGGAATCATATCCTTAAACCTAGTTACAGCGCTTTCTGAAAGACTTCTAGTGTAATGAAACTTATTCCCCACTGCTGGGTAGTCCATCAGAGTAAATGTAAATGTTATTAAGAAATGATCAGACAGAAGGGAGTTTTCAGGGAATACTGTTAAGTCTTCTATTTCCATACCATAAGTCAGAACAAGATCTAAGATATGATTAAAGTGGTGGGTGGACTCATTTACTTTTTGAGCAAAGCCAATAGTCTAATAATAGATTAAATGCAGTGTTGAGGCTGTCATTCTCAGCATCTGTGTGGATGTTAAAATCGCCCACTATAATTATCTTATCTGAGCTAAGCACTAAGTCAGACAAAAGGTCTGAAAATTCACAGAGAAACTCACACTAACAGACATTGTGCACAGTGCAAGTTTAAAATTTTGCATGAAAGATTTTTTTTTTCTCAAAAATATTCAAACATGTAAAAGCTCAAGAGGTTCACAAACCTTTAAACAACACTGTAGGTGATGAGTGAGGGAAGCTATCAAGATGCCCATGGAAACTCTGAAGGAGCTACAAGCTTCAGTGGCTGAGTGAGAGCCTGAAAAGTAAGTTCAACTCAATAACATTTTGAGGAACAGTTGATTCAAAGTGATTAGTTGACCGTTGATTCAGTGATCATTATTTTGATTAAATACAACAAAGGTTGTTGAGTTGTATTGAATGAATGCAGTAATAATGTGTCTCAGGAAGTATAAATACTTTGAGCCACAGGTGCAGCCGGGGCGTGACCCACTGACCTGTTTGGCTTGTGTTTGAGGCTGTCATGAGAATGACAGCCTCAACACTGTTGAGGCTGATACTGTTGACCATAAAATTTTATTACAGAGATTAGAGCATGCCATAGGTATTAAAGGCACTGCGCTGCGGTGGTTTGAATCATATTTGTCTAATAGATTACAATTTGTTCATGTAAATGGGGAATCTTCTTCACAGACTAAAGTTAATTATGGAGTTCCACAAGGTTCTGTGCTAGGACCAATTTTATTCACTTTATACATGCTTCCCTTGGGCAGTATTATTAGACGGTATTGCTTAAATTTTCATTGTTACGCAGATGATACCCAGCTTTATCTATCCATGAAGCCAGAGGATACACACCAATTAGCTAAACTGCAGGATTGTCTTACAGACATAAAGACATGGATGACCTCTAATTTCCTGCTTTTAAACTCAGATAAAACTGAAGTTATTGTACTTGGCCCCACAAATCTTGGAAGCATGGTGTCTAACCAGATCGTTACTCTGGATGGCATTTCCCTGATCTCTGGTAATACTGTGAGAAATCTTGGAGTTATTTTTGATCAGGATATGTCATTCAAAGCGCATATTAAACAAATATGTAGGAACTGCCTTTTTTCATTTACGCAATATCTCTAAAATCAGAAAGGTCTTGTCTCAGAGTGATGCTGAAAAACTAATTCATGCATTTATTTCCTCTAGGCTGGACTATTGTAATTCATTATTATCAGGTTGTCCTAAAAGTTCCCTAAAAAGCCTTCAGTTGGTTCAGAATGCTGCAGCTAGAGTACTGACGGGGACTAGCAGGAGAGAGCATATCTCACCCGTGGTTGGCCTCTCTTCATTGGCTTCCTGTTAATTCTAGAATAGAATTTAAAATTCTTCTTCTTACTTATAAGGTTTGAATAATCAGGTCCCATCTTATCTTAGGGACCATCGTAGTAACCATATCACCCCATTAGAGCGCTTCGCTCTCAGACTGCGGGCTTACTTGTAGTTCCTAGGGTTTGTAAGAGTAGAATGGGAGGCAGAGCCTTCAGCTTTCAGGCTCCTCTCCTGTGGAACCAGCTCCCAGTCAGAGTCAGGGAGACAGATACCCTCTCTACTTTTAAGATTAGGCTTAAAACTTTCCTTTTCGCTAAGGCTTATAGTTAGGGCTGGATCAGGTGACCCTGAACCATCCCTTGGTTATGTTGCTTTAGACGTAGACTGTGGGGGGGGTTCCCATGATGCACTGTTTCTTTCTTTTTTTGCTCCGTATGCATCACTCTGCATTTAATCATTAGTGATCGATCTCTGCCCCCCTTCTCGGCATGTCTTTTTCCTGGTTCTTTCCCTCAGCCCCAACCAGTCTCAGCAGAAGACTGGCCCCTCCCTGAGCCTGGTTCTGCTGGAGGGTTTCTTCCTGTTAAAAGGGAGTTTTTCCTTCCCACTGTAGCCAAGTGCTTGCTCACAGGGGGTCGTTTTGACCGTTGGGGTTTTACATAATTATTGTATGGCCTTGCCTTACAATATAAAGCGCCTTGGGGCAACTGTTTGTTGTGATTTGGCGCTATATAAGAAAAAAGTTGATTGATGATTGATTGATTGTTTAACCTGCTCACTAACTCGGCCACAACCACCAACATTCACACATTCTGTCTTCACTTTAAAGTAAAAATGTCTGAGAAAGACTGACTTCTGATTGTAATTCGCTGTTCCCTATAAGCTCAGTAATTCTTCACTGGACCGCCTACAAGAATGCAGAGTCCTCACGTAACACCTGTTCTGTCCTCTTTGCATCGGCAACCAGTTCAGTTCAGACTGCAGTTAAAATATTGATGCTGACTTTTTGAGCTCTGCACAGTCAAATGCCACTTTACATCAGTGAACTCTTGCACCTGTATGTGACACTCAGGTCTCTGAGGCCCCTGTGGTGGTGGGGGTCCCGTGTGCGTGTGGAGGTCGGCTTAGGGGCGCGCTGGTCATCTCTCGCGGCACCTTTTCCCTGGCTCGGGGGGACGGTTTCCTCATGCGCAGTTGGTGCCTGCATGTGTGAAGTGGTATGGTGCGCCTGAGTGCATTTTTTTGCGTGGGTGTGGTTTTGGCGCTGATCTGATGCCATAATTATACTGTATTTGTTGTCTTTCTGCCATCTGATTCTGTTTTTTTTCTCTCTGTTTAAGGTGCAGCTCCATCCAGAGGTGGGAGTGGGTGTCTTCTTCTGCAGGCTTCCCATCCTCTGCACTAACATGAACTCTCAAAATTTCCCCAAATTTCCTGTATAATCGTATTGTCAACTATGTCTGTATCAAGGCCCAAGCAGAGGGTCGCCCCTCTGAGTCTGCTCTGCTTGAGGTTTTCTTCCTCAAATCATCAGAGGGAGTTTTTCTTACCACTGTCACCCGTGTTCTTGCTCTGGGGGTTGGTATGGTTAGATCTTACTGTGTGAAGCACCTTACTTTGTTGTGATTTGGTGCTTGTTATGTGTCGAACGCGGGTTGAGGAGCGGACCTGCGTCTGACGGAACCATGGCTAAAATAACCAGAAAGCGGTTCCAATAACAAAACAATTTATTCTTCCACCCTCTGGTGCATAACAAAGTGAATGAACTAAAGATGCATCAGTCTGGTGGAGTGAAGCTGGCACCTCTCCAGCGCCTAAAAGGAGCGAAGCCCGGCGCTTCGGTACTCACTTTACCGCCAAACACCCCCCAGGTGGACACGACAAACCGACTCTCTGCGAAGGATAGAAGAGGGTGAGGTAAGTCAGCAGTTACAAGCAATATCCTTCAAAAGGCACACACTATCAGCAACACATTCGGTCTGTATTTAAGCTTTATGTAAATGAGCAGCTTCTCACAACAGGTGGAGGATTACAGCTCTGCACGCCACGGCAGTGGAAGCGCGACTGGCCCCAATTCTCATACACATTCAAATATACGGGCGTAAACAAAAGACCAAGTTATATCAACCAATTAGTCAAACAATTAATCACCTCTGATGTGTGCTGACAGCATGTGTCCCTCACCCTGTCCTGCTTCACAGGCACGATGTGTCAAACCCTGGCGCGGTCCTCAGCGTCTCACAAACGAACATCACAAGGTCGAGTTCCCGGCAATTCTGCTTGAATCACACATGGCTTAAATGCAGAACACCATCTAATTATCTGCTTCAGCTGAAAGTCTTAAGTGTGCATGTGAGCACCATCCACAGGTGCTGCACATAACGTTGATGAGGGTGAAGGACTCTTCTGCCAGCACCTTCTCCACAGACAAATCAGTTTTCATACCACCTGGAGAGCAAAGAAAAGAAAAGAACACCAAAATGTCCAGCCACACCCCCCAACACACAACAGTGCTATTTACATGAAAATAAATTGAAATTGAAATTGTACCTCAGTCAATGTTGAAGACCAAAGGAGACTGTGCACAGTAAAATCACCAGTGTTAATTTAACACTGTCAGGGTTAAATTAAATAAATTGAAATTTATTTATTTTAACACTGTCAATGTTAGTTTTACACTGGTGATTTTAATGTGTATACGCACCGTGGACTCTGATGGAACTTTGAAGGAAAAGGGCAAGACCTGTTTGTACAGGCTTCCTTTTAACTAGTTTGATGTTATTGCCATTTTTAGTTCTGTGTTTCTTAATTCCTGTAAGCACTTTGTGATTTTATCTTAAAAAGTTTCGATACAAATAAACTTTACTTAATTACTTACTGTGGAAGATCACTAAAACTTATATTTATTTTCTTTCATTGAGAAATTCAGAAATAAATGCAAATGAATCAATTCTGTATCATCAGAATATGTATTAAGATGCCCAAAGTTAGTGAAGAATAGCATAAAATGCTTCCACGTAGTGAAAAGACAAAATTAAAAAATAAAATGTCCACTGACACCGCTGTTGCACACCGTGTGATCAGGTGACAGTAAGTCATCACGTTTACAGCCTCATTTCTCCAGATAAGTAAGACGATGGACACCAGAACATTTCAGAGTCATGAATGTGTTTTTGACTTATGTCAGCTCGTGGGAGCCACACCATGGAACTGCCTGAGTTCTGGATGGTAACCACCCAGGCAGACATCTGGTTCATTCCCACCCATCAAATGTTAAAATCTTTCTACCACAACCATGTGAAATGTGTATTAGGAATACAACAGTATGGTGCCCCATTATAAATGTAGCTGGAGTGAGCACACAGGAGGCTGATGAGGGAAGCCAACCACAGACAACTACAACAACTCTGAAAGATTTAGAGGTTTCTCTGGCTGTGATTGGAGAAAGACTGCACTGTGTAACTTTTGTTTGTTGATTCACAGTTGCAGAGGGTTCATGGTGGAGTGGCACAGAGAAGGATTTTATCAAAAAGAAGACTTGAAATTAGAGTTAGTTTGCCAGAAGGCACATGGGATACTTGTTGAAAAAAATGAAACTTCAACCAACTTCAAGAAAAAAAACAAACAAAAAAAACAGTAATTTGTTACACCTAAATTTCTTAGTTTTCTAAGTGTGTATTATAATATGGGTGAAACTTGAATTATAAATACATTTTGAGAGAGATTAATTTTGGTGTTGCAAATTACAGTATTTTTTTTTAAGGTTGGTCCAAATTTCACTTTTTTCAGTGCTCAAGCCTGATCTGTTTGTTGTATGTCAGTCAGTCTGTCAGACAGACGTTTTTTGTAAAACTGGTTGATGCGCTACAGAGATTGGTTTTGAAATTCTTTCAGCCCGAAAGCACAAACAGGTGTGTGTGCGCGTGCACGTGCACAGAGACAGATGCTGTTATTATGGTGATGTGTGTTTTGAGACAAGCTGCCAGTGTTTCTGCTGCAGCACAACATGGAGGTTGGCTGGAGGACGGCGTGCAGCAGGGATCATTCCAAACGTCACACTGCGACCTCGTGTGACCCCCCCCACACACACAGCCGACGCTGCTGCCGCTCCATCCCACCGTGGGGTCAGAGGTCTGACTGTCATCATGATCTGAGAGCTTTTTGCTCCAGCCTGATGCTGCACACACGCTCACACTTCCACGTGATTCAAAGAAAGTGTGTAATGCCGCCGTTCTGATCTGTTAGGCAGCTTAATATCAGTTTACTGACTCAGCTGTGCTCTGTGCTGTCCTGCTGCGGGTTTATTTGATAGCTCATTATGGCATAAATAAGCACATTCTCATGTGGAGCCACATGGTGGTGTCCTTCCTGCTGCAGCAGGTCTGTGCCCACACGGCACTGGCAAAGCCAGGCAATGCAACCCATACGGTTTGGTCCAAATATGTACATGGGTGATTCTTAGACTACGGGTACTTATTATGTCCTTTGATCATATTGTATGAAAAACAGAAAAAAGGGGAAATTTCACACTTTTATAGTTATCTTTACAATGAAAGTGTGTTAAGAAATTTGTTCTAGTAGTCTATGATGACTTTTTCACCTTTTTTCAGCATCATTATATGCAAATATGCCGTTTTGTGCTTGTCCCACACCCGACTTTTGATCTTCAATGATAAAAATGAATGGTAAAGAAACGTTTTTTCTAATGTTTTAAAATATCTCTGAATAAAATATCAGTAAAATAATCAAAACATAATTGGGGTATTCAATGTCATACAACTGTTGTGATTTTTTTTAAACAAAATGTAGTTGTCCCACACTATTGCCGTAATTTCTACCACAACACTGTAATGTCCCTTTAAACAGTTTGTATGAAAGATTGTTTGGGTAGTTTCTATGGAGATAAACAGTGACATCAGAGCACATGTATATAGCGCCAAATCACAAGAAACAGTTGCCCCAAGGCGTTTTATATTGTAAGGCAATGGTGTGGTGGAAATTACATTTACAAGGCCAATAGTGCCCGTAGTTAAAGAATCACCCAAATATGTTACAGCTTTCTCAACTGCACAGGAAAAACCATCACATGATCAAAATGTCAAAGCCAACGCTTTCTCACTCAATGCACAATATTCCTCCTCTTAGCTTCCCTCAGTAACCGCTGGTCTGACACAAAGCACTCTAGATAGGTAGGTACCTCAGGATCTTCCAAAGAAACCTTTCAGCCTGAGGTCAGTGGTGAGCATCCACATTCTCACAACAGGATCCCAAAGACTTGGGCCTTCATTCTTCTGCAAAGACATTGTCAATGCCAAACAGCTCGTGACTCCATAAGCTCCTCCCAGGTGTTTCTCAGTCACAAAGGCTGAGGAGCCTCAAACATGAATGTCACTGCTGAAACAAATGAATGTCTCTTCAAGTTCAGCTCCTTCACAGCATACAGATACACTTCTAATGGTCAAGTCCAGGAAGTCATCATGCAATCATGTTGTGATCTCACCAACATTTGGTGGTTCACATTTGACTGGAGAGTCAGCCACAAGAACAGGGAAGTGGTTTGCATGTTGGACTGGCATGCCAGTGATCCGGGTTCACTCCCAGCTGGCACCTTCAACAGAAGTGCTGGAGGATGAGAAAAAAAATGTTTTTCTTTTTGGAAGCACTTTTCTGCCTTCTGCTGGCTGTCTGTATACGTAACTACAATTCAGTCCCGGCATCCGTCCATCTGTGGGAGACGATGGCTTAGTGTCCAGTTTGTTTGTTTTTTACACTTTTTGTCTTTTGTTTCTATTTGCACCTGCGTGAATGACATATCAGTCCAATGCACGAGTGACAGTCTCTGCTGCATTTGTAGCACGTGTGTTGAGATGCCTGCTGAGGCTGCCGCTGTCACTGCTTCCTCCTCACTCGTTGCTCAGCAAGTCCTTAGTTCCTCTCCTGCTCCTCTGTTCTGACAGTAAGACATCAGGCTGCACAATCCTCTGCACACTGCTCCCACATGTTGACATTCATGCTGCACATTTTCATGTCTTTCTTGCAGACATCCTTGAAGTGCAGGTGTGGTCGACCAGCCAAACGAGTGCCCTCTGCCAGCTCACCGCACAGTAGATCTTTAGTAATGTGTCCCGGATCCATCCATCCATTGATGTGGCCGAGCCAACGAAGGCGCCTTTCGCCAAGACTGGAGAACATGCTGCATATGTTGGCGCATTCCAAGACCTCTGTGTTGGGCACCTTGTCCTGCCATCCAATGTGCAGAATTTATCTAAGACACCTCAGATTCTACAATCGAGTATACTGTATACAGTACAATCCAGTATGCAGTACGATCCAGTATGCAGTATAATTGAGTATGCAGTACAATACAGTATACAGTAAAATACAGTATACAGTACATTCCAGTAGGCAGTACAATCCAGTAGGCAGTACAGTACAGTATACAGTAAAATCCAGTATACAGTAAAATCCAGTATGCAGTAAAATCCAGTATGCAGTACAATATACAGTACAATCCAGTATGCAGTACAATATACAGTACAATCCAGTATGCAGTACAATCCAGTATACAGTACAATACAGTATGCAGTAAAATACAGTATACAGTACAATGCAGTATACAGTATCAAATCAAATCAATTTTATTTATATAGCGCCAAATTACAACAACAGTTGCCCCAAGGCGTTTTATATTGTAAGGCAAAGCCATACAATAATTACGGAAAAACCCCAACGGTCAAAATGACCACCTGTGAGCAAGCACTTGGCGACAGTGGGAAGGAAAAACTCCCTTTTAACAGGAAGAAACCTCCAGCAGAACCAGGCTCAGGGAGGGCAGTCTTCTGCTGGGACTGGTTGGGGCTGAGGGAGAGAACCAGGAAAAAGACATGCTGTGGAGGGGAGCAGAGATCAATCACTAATGATTAAATGCAGAGTGGTGCATACAGAGTAAAAAGAGAAAGAAACACTCACAACAACACATTTTAAATTCTATTCTAGAATTAACAGGAAGCCAATGAAGAGAGGCCAATATGGGTGAGATATGCTCTCTCCTTCTAGTCCCCGTCAGTACTCTAGCTGCAGCATTTTGAATTAACTGAAGGCTTTTCAGGGAACTTTTAGGACAACCTGATAATAATGAATTACAATAGTCCAGCCTAGAGGAAATAAATGCATGAATTAGTTTTTCAGCATCACTCTGAGACAAGACCTTTCTAATTTTAGAGATATTGCGCAAATGCAAAAAAGCAGTCCTACATATTTGTTTAATATGCGCATTGAATGACATATCCTGATCAAAAATGACTCCAAGATTTCCACAGTATTACTAGAGGTCAGGGTAATGCCATCCAGAGTAAGGATCTGGTTAGACACCATGTTTCTAAGATTTGTGGGGCCAAGTACAATAACTTCAGTTTTATCTGAGTTTAAAAGCAGGAAATTAGAGGTCATCCATGTCTTTATGTCTGTAAGACAATCCTGCAGTTTAGCAATTGGTGTGTGTCCTCTGGCTTCATGGATAGATAAAGCTGGGTATCATCTGCGTAACAATGAAAATTTAAGCAATGCTCTAATAATTGCCTAAGGGAAGCATGTATAAAGTGAATAAAATTGGTCCTAGCACAGAACCTTGTGGAACTCCATAATTAACCTTAGTCTGTGAAGAAGATTCCCCATTTACATGAACAAATTGTAATCTATTAGATAAATATGATTCAAACCACCGCAGCAGTGCCTTTAATACCTATGGCATGCTCTAATCTCTGTAATAAAATTTTATGGTCAACAGTATCAAAAGCAGCACTGAGGTCTAACAGAACAAGCACAGAGATGAGTCCACTGTCTGAGGCCATAAGAAGATCATTTGTAACCTTCACTAATGCTGTTTCTGTACTATGATGAATTCTAAAACCTGACTGAAACTCTTCAAATAGACCAGATGGCTTTTTAAGTAATGGTTTAATTACTGCCACCTTAAAAGCCTGTGGTACATAGCCAACTAATAAAGATAGATTGATCATATTTAAGATCGAAGCATTAATTAATGGTAGGGCTTCCTTGAGCAGCCTGGTAGGAATGGGGTCTAATAGACATGTTGATGGTTTGGAGGAAGTGACTAATGAAAATAACTCAGACAGAACAATCGAGAGAAAGAGTCTAACCAAATACCGGCATTACTGAAAGCAGCCAAAGATAACGATATGTCTTTGGGATGGTTATGAGTAATTTTTTCTCTAATAGTTAAAATTTTATTAGCAAAGAAAGTCATGAAGTCATTACTAGTTAAAGTTAAAGGAATACTCGGCTCAATAGAGCTCTGACTCTTTGTCAGCCTGGCTACAGTGCTGAAAAGAAACCTGGGGTTGTTCTTATTTTCTTCAATTAGTGATGAGTAGTAAGATGTCCTAGCTTTACGGAGGGCTTTTTTATAGAGCAAGACTCTTTTTCCAGGCTAAGTGAAGATCTTCTAAATTAGTGAGACGCCATTTCCTCTCCAACTTACGGGTTATCTGCTTTAAGCTACGAGTTTGTGAGTTATACCACGGAGTCAGGCACTTCTGATTTAAGGCTCTCTTTTTCAGAGGAGCTACAGCATCCAATGTTGTGCTCAATGAGGATGTAAAACTATTGACAAGATAGTCTATCTCACTCACAGAGTTTAGGTAGCTACTCTGCACTGTGTTGGTATATGGCATTTGAGAACATAACAAAGAAGGAATCATATCCTTAAACCTAGTTACAGCGCTTTCCGAAAGACTTCTACTGTAATGAAACTTATTCCCCACTGCTGGGTAGTCCATTGGCAGTCCAGCCACTGGGCTGCATCAGTCCATTATAGCAGTACTAAATCCTCTCTTGCTTGCCTCTACTGGTGGTTGGCTCTCACTGTGGTATTGTATCACTTCCTGTTCCGTTAGCTGTTTAATCTGCGCAATTAGATTGATCTAGTTAACTAGATAACGATTTGGTTCACAGTGTAATCTTCACGTGCCTTAACTAAAGCACTCCCTCTGCTGAATCACCTCTAAATTATTTACACATTATTCACTTTGTGTGTTTTTAGGAATCCGCTAGCTTAGCGCAGCTACTAGCTCTTAGCCGGTTTAGCATGGCGGCTTCTCCTGTCTCTCCCGCACTTTTCTGCTCTGGGTGTGAAATGTTTAGTTATTCCTCGGCCTCCTTTAGCAGTAATGGTACTTGTAATAAGTGTAGCTTATTCGTAGCTTTGGAGGCCAGACTGGGCGAATTCGAGACTTGGCTCCGCACCGTGGAAAATTCTACAGCTAGCCAGGCCCCTGTAGTTGGTGCGGACCAAGGTAGCTTAGCCGACGTTAGTTTCCCTCTGGCAGATCTTGAGCAGCCGGGAAAGCAGGCCGACTGGGTGACTGTGAGGAGGAAGCGTAGCCCTAAACAGAAGCCCCGTGTACACCGCCAACCCGTTCACATTTCTAACCGTTTTCCCCCCTCGGCGACACACCCGCCGAGGATCAAACTCTGGTTATTGGCGACTCTGTTTTGAGAAATGTGAAGTTAGCGACACCAGCAACCATAGTCAATTGTCTTCCGGGGGCCAGAGCAGGCGACATTGAAGGAAATTTGAAACTGTACGTGATCACTCATGCCTACATCCCTGATCAGTATACCAACGATCTTGAATGCAGATGCAACAGGTCAAAAGTTGTATGAAGACTACGTGTCAGAGCGAATCAATGGAGATGTCAGCCTATAAGTAAAGAAGGAGAACAACAAGATGTTCATGTCTGCAAACAAGAAAACTACTTTAAAACTCAGAGACAAGACTATAGATCTAAAGGAGACCAAGGACTTGTATGGCAGACTGATGATCCTGGCCAGGTCCAGCAGAGATATAAGCCAGAAAGAAGCCATAGCGAACCATGAATTCACTCTGACACCAAGAGCCTTTTTTGCTCCAGATGGAACAATCCTGCTGTGCCTGGATAAATCAAAGTTGATCCACCATCTCAATAAGTTGGCAACAGCAGAACCACCCCAGGAAGATCAGCAGCCAGATGATGGAATGGACACCACACCAGATGCTCCAAGTCGCAAGATAGCCCTGTTAGATGGAATGGTTCTTCTGCAGAAGATGGCCAAGAAACCAGCAACCATAGTGACAAAGATTTCAGTGAATGCTTCAATGACCAGCTGATGTCCCTCACATGAGATTATGATGAAATCATCCTTGTGTTTGACACATACAGGGATGATTCTCTGAAGAGTGCTACAAGGGATTAAAGACGGCAAGGAAGAGCACCAATCCAGTATCAGGTCAGAGATGACACAAACATAAAACACATCCCAATGAGCAGGTTCCTTTCGCATGAAAAGACAAAGGCTGACCTGACCAACTATCTTGCTGTGAAGACTCTAGAGTACAACAGTACTTCATACAAACTGGTCATCACCTCTTCTTCAGGACATACCAGGAGCAACAAAGACTTGCTTTTCCAGGATAACAATCATGAAGAAGCAGACACACATCACACCGAAATCAATCTGATGCACATATCGTTTTCTTCTCCCCAGACACAGATGTCCTAGTGTTAGTCATAGCAAACTATGACCTCATGCTGAAGAACACGTCCATTGCCATGGCCTCTGGGGTTATCGAGATAGAGCCAATATGGAAGCCATAGGGGCAGAAAGAGCAAAAGCTTTGCCAGCCTTTCATTCATTCACTGGCACTGACAACACTGGAAGATTCTCTCATATAGGCAAAGCAACCTGGCTTCAAGTCTACATGAAAGCAGATAGAGATGTAATCAGTTCTCTGCAGATGCTTTCAACAGAGGCAGAAGTGACCGAAACTATGTTGGCTGCTCTGGCTAGCTTTGTCTGTGCAGCCTACTCCCCCAAAAGCATCTACATCAAGACCATCCCCGAACTGCGATGGTATCTCTTCTGCAAGCATATGGCAGAAAGTGACAAGCTACCTCCTACCCTTGGCGCTCTGAGACAACATGTCCTGAGAGCCCATATCCAAGCCAAAGTGTGGGGGCAGGCCAGCATTGCTCTGCAGGACCCTCAATTGGATCCCCTGGGGGGTGGGGGGGTGGCATGACCGTGCGGGAAAAAAAATGGAGTGGGGGGGGGGTTGTCCTGACGGGGGTGGGTTCATGGTTACGTTACTTTACGGCAGAGCGGCGCCCCCACCTTCCCGTCCCATGGCGGCTTTCCTCTCACTCATTCCTGCAGCTTCACAGTGCTATAGACCCTGTGCAATAACGTCACTGGGTCCCGCCCCCCGCCATGTTGGAGGACAAGCAAACACTCCAACATGGCGGACGATGTAGAAAGAAGCGTTGAAGAGAGTGAATATCAAGCTAATTTACACGCGGAAGATAAAGTTACATACAAAGAAAAGTTGAAAATCACTCAGAAATAAAAGCGCGCACCAAACATTAAAAACACATTAAGAAGCACACGCACACACGCGCCAAACACTCGGAAAAAAAGCGCACGCCAAACACATTAAAAACACATTAACGCACACACGCGCCAAACACATTAAAAAGCACACGCACACATGCGCCAAACACTCGGAAAAAAAGTGGGCACCAAACATTAAAAACACATTAACGCACACACGCGGCAAACACTCGGAAAAAAAGCACGCGCCAAACATTAAAAACATTAAAGCGCACACACACACGCGCCAAAACTCGGAAAAAAACCACACGAAATTAAAACACATTCATTAATGCGCACGCACACACGCGCCAAACACTCGGAATAAAAGCACGCGCCAAACCATTAAAAACATTAAAGCACACGCACACATGCGCCAAACCACTCGGAAAAAAAAGTGGGCACCAAACATTAAAAACACATTAAAAAGCACACGCACACATGCGCCAAACACATTTAAAAACACATTAACGCACACACGCGGGCAAAACACTCTGAAAAAAGCACGCGCCAAACACATTAAAAGCACACGTACACACGCGCCAAACACATTAAAAACACATTAACGCACACACGCGGCAAACACTCGGAAAAAAAGCACGCGCCAAACACATTTAAAAACACATTAAAAAGCACACGCACACATGCGCCAACCACATTAAAAACACATTAACGCACCACACGCGGCAAACACTCGGAAAAAAAAGCACGCGCCAAACACATTAAAAACACATTTAAAAAGCACACGCACACACGCGCCAAACACATTAAAAACACATTAACGCACACACGCGGCAAACAATCGGAAAAAAAAGCACGCGCCAAACACATTAAAAACACATTAAAAAGCACCACGCACACACGTGCCAAACACTCGGAAAAAAAAGCGCACGCCAAACACTTTAAAAACACATTAACGCACACACGAGGCAAAACACCGGAAAAAAAGCATGCGCCAAACATTAAAAACACATTAAAGCACATGCACACACGCGCCAAACACTCGGAAAAAAAAGCACGCGCCAAACATTAAAAACACATTAAAGCCACACGCACACACGCGCCAAACACTCGGAAAAAAAGCATGCGCCAAACACATTAAAAACACATTTAAAGCACACGCACACATGCGCCAAACACTCGGAAAAAAGTGGGCACCAAACATTAAAAACACATTAAAAGCACACGCACACATGCGCCAAACACATTAAAAAACACATTAACGCACACACGCGGCAAACACTCTGAAAAAAAAGCACGCGCCAAACACATTAAAAACACATTAAAAAAGCACACGCACACACGCGCCAACAACACATTAAAAACACATTAACGCACACACGTGGCAAACACTCGGAAAAAAAGCACGCGCCCAAACACATATAAAACACATTAAAAAGCACACGCACACACGCGCCAAACACATTAAAAACACATTAACGCACACACGCGGCAAACACTCGGAAAAAAAAAAGCACGCGCCAAACACATTAAAAACACATTAAAAAGCACACGCACACACGCGCCAAACACATTAAAAACACATTAACGCACACACGCGGCAAACACTCGGAAAAAAAGCACGCGCCAAACACATTAAAAACACATTAAAAACCACACGCACACACGCGCCACAACACATTAAAAACACATTAACGCACACACGAGGCAAACACTCGGAAAAAAAAGCACACGCCAAACACATTAAAAACACATTAAAGGCACACGCACACATGCGCCAAACACTCGGAAAAAAAGTGGGCACCAAACATTAAAACACATTAAAAAGCACACGCACACATGCGCCAAACACATTAAAAACACATTAACGCACACACGCGGCAAACACTCGGAAAAAAAGCACGCGCCAAACACATTAAAAACACATTAAAGCACACGCACACATGCGCCAAACACTCGGAAAAAAAGTGGGCACCAAACATTAAAAAACACATTAAAAAGCACACGCACACATGCGCCAAACACATTAAAAACACATTAACGCACACACGCGGCAAACACTCGGAAAAAAAAGCACGCGCCAAACACATTAAAAACACATTAAAAAGCACACGCACACACGCGCCAAACACTTGGAAAAAAAAAGCATGCGCCAAACACATTAAAAACACATTAAAAACACATTAAAAAGCACACGCACACACGCGCCAAACACATTAAAAACACATTAACGCACACACGCGGCAAACACTCGGAAAAAAAAGCACGCGCCAAACACATTAAAAACACATTAAAAAGCACACGCACACATGCGCCAAACACTCGGAAAAAAAGTGGGCACCAAACATTAAAAACACATTAAAAAGCACACGCACACATGCGCCAAACACATTAAAAACACATTAACGCACACACGCGCCAAACACATTAAAAACACATTAACGCACACACGAGGCAAACACTCGGAAAAAAAGCACACGCCAAACACATTAAAAACACATTAAGCACACGCACACATGCGCCAAACACTCGGAAAAAAAGTGGGCACCAAACATTAAAAACACATTAAAAAGCACACGCACACATGCGCCAAACACATTAAAAACACATTAACGCACACATGCGCCAAACACTCGGAAAAAAAGTGGGCACCAAACACATTAAAAACACATTAAAGCACACGCACACATGCGCCAAACACTCGAAAAAAAGTGGGCACCAAACATTAAAAACACATTAAAAGCACACGCACACATGCGCCAAACACATTAAAAACACATTAACGCACACACGCGGCAAACACACGGAAAAAAAGCACGCGCCAAACACATTAAAAACACATTAAAAAGCACACGCACACACGCGCCAAACACTCGGAAAAAAAGCATGCGCCAAACACATTAAAAACACATTAAAAACACATTAAAAAGCACACGCACACACGCGCCAAACACATTAAAACACATTAACGCACACACGCGGCAAACACTTGGAAAAAAAGCACGCGCCAAACACATTAAAAAACACATTAAAAAGCACACGCACACACGCGCCAAACACATTAAAAACACATTAACGCACACACGAGGCAAACACTCGGAAAAAAAAGCACACGCCAAACACATTAAAAACACATTAAAGCACACGCACACATGCGCCAAACACTCGGAAAAAAAGTGGGCAACAAACATTAAAAACACATTAAAAAGCACAAGCACACATGCGCCAAACACATTAAAAACACATTAACGCACACACGCGGCAAACACTCGGAAAAAAAGCACGCGCCAAACACATTAAAAACACATTAAAGCACACGCACACATGCGCCAAACACTCGGAAAAAAAGTGGGCACCAAACATTAAAAACACATTAAAAAGCACACGCACACATGCGCCAAACACATTAAAAACACATTAACGCACACACGCGGCAAACACTCGGAAAAAAAGCACGCGCCAAACACATTAAAAACACATTAAAAAGCACACGCACACACGCGCCAAACACATTAAAAACACATTAACGCACACACGCGGCAAACACTCGGAAAAAAAGCACGCGCCAAACACATTAAAAACACATTAAAAAGCACACGCACACATGCGCCAAACACTCGGAAAAAAAGCGCACGCCAAACACATTAAAAACACATTAACGCACACGCACACATGCGCCAAACACTCGGAAAAAAAGCGCACGCCAAACACATTAAAAACACATTAACGCACACGCACACATGCGCCAAACACTCGGAAAAAAAGCACGCGCCAAACATTAAAAACACATTAAAGCACACGCACACACGCGCCAAACACTCGGAAAAAAAGCGCACGCCAAACACATTAAAAACACATTAATGCGCACACGCGGCAAACACATTAAAAACACATTAACGCACACACGCGGCAAACACTCGGAAAAAAGCACGCGCCAAACACATTAAAAACACATTAAAAAGCACACGCACACATGCGCCAAACACATTAAAAACACATTAAAAAGCACACGCACACATGCGCCAAACACTCGGAAAAAAAAGCGCACGCCAAACACATTAAAAACACATTAACGCACACGCACACACGCGCCAAACACTCGGAAAAAAAGCACGCGCCAAACACATTAAAAACATATTAACGCACACGCACACATGCGCCAAACACTCGGAAAAAAAGCGCACGCCAAACACATTAAAAACACATTAACGCACACGCACACATGCGCCAAACACTCGGAAAAAAAGCACGCGCCAAACATTAAAAACACATTAAAGCACACGCACACATGCGCCAAACACTCGGAAAAAAAGCGCACGCCAAACACATTAAAAACACATTAATGCGCACACGCGGCAAACACATTAAAAACACATTAACGCACACATGCGGCAAACACTCGGAAAAAAAAGCACGCGCCAAACACATTAAAAACACATTAAAAACCACACGCACACATGCGCCAAACACATTAAAAACACATTAAAAAGCACACGCACACATGCGCCAAACACTCGGAAAAAAAGCGCACGCCAAACATTAAAAACACATTAACGCACACATGCGCCAAACACATTAAAAACACATTAACGCACACACGCGCCAAACACTCGGAAAAAAAGCACGCGCCAAACACATTAAAAACACATTAAAGCACACGCACACATGCGCCAAACACTCGGAAAAAAAGCACGCGCCAAACACATTAAAAACACATTAAAAAGCACACGCACACATGCGCCAAACACATTAAAAACACATAAAAAGCACACGCACACATGCGCCAAACACTCGGAAAAAAAAGCGCACGCCAACACATTAAAAAACACATTAACGCACACACGCGCCAAACACATTTAAAAACACATTAACGCACACACTCGCCAAACACTCGGAAAAAAAAGCACGCGCCAAACATTAAAACACATTAAAGCACACGCACACATGCGCCAAACACTCGGAAAAAAAGCGCACGCCAAACACATTAAAAACACATTAATGCGCACACGCGGCAAACACATTAAAAACACATTAACGCACACACGCGCCAAACACATTAAAAACACATTAACGCACACACGCGCCAAACACTCGGAAAAAAAGCACGCGCCAAACATTAAAAACACATTAAAGCACACGCACACATGCGCCTAACACTCGGAAAAAAAGCGCACGCCAACACATTAAAAACACATTAATGCACACACGCGGCAAACCATTAAAAACACATTAACGCACACACGCGCCAAACACATTAAAAACACATTAACGCACACACGCGCCAAACACTCGGAAAAAAAGCACGCGCCAAACATTAAAAACACATTAAAGCACACGCACACATGCGTCAAACACTCGGAAAAAAAGCGCAAGCCAAACACATTAAAAACACATTAATGCGCACACGCGGCAAACACATTAAAACACATTAACGCACACACGCGGCAAACACTCGGAAAAAAAGCACGCGCCAAACACATTAAAAACACATTAAAAAGCACACGCACACATGCGCCAAACACTCGGAAAAAAAAGCATGCGCCAAACACATTAAAAACACATAAAAAGCACACGCACACACAAAGTGTGTGTGGTTACTCAACTGCATGTAGATATTGTGACAATTTTGCATATTCTAGGATTTATAAGTGAAATAAATACTGTACATAAAACACACTAGTTAAATAGGGAGACTGACCTTTAATGAAATGATCCGAACAGATCCGTAGATTGGCCAAACTGGACTCGGTTGTAAGGTCACTTCTAGCTATCCGTGCTAGCCAGATTACTCGCCTCTTTGAAGACAGTTCTCACGTATTTTCTCCTTTATGCTCGATAATTGCCGGTAACCTGAAGAAACTGTGATTAGTTTCCCTGTTCTTACGATTACTACAGCCGATTATACCACAAAAACTGGGGGTCTATGGGGCAGTGGGCGGGCCTCGGCCGGCCCGGACGCTCAGCTTCTGCATGATGATTGGATGATCTGTCTGAGGCTGAATCCCTTTTTGATTGACAGCGAAATGATGCGAATCAGCGATCTTTTGGTGTAAACATCCGGGGAGCATTTTTTAATTTTCATTCTGTTCTGAGTTGAACCGGAGACTTTCCTAATCCTCTTAGTGCCATTTTCTATGTAAATATTGACTAGCGACAAGTCGAGCTTCTATTTCTGGTGTTTTTTTGTAGCTGCTTGTGTTTGCAGACTGACTTCTATCACTCTTTCTGTCTTCTATCACTCTTTCTGTCTTCTATCACTCTTTCTGTCTTCTATCACTCTTTCTGACTTCTATCACTCTTTCTGTCTTCTATCACTCTTTCTGTCTTCTATCACTCTTTCTGACTTCTATCACTCTTTCTGTCTTCTATCACTCTTTCTGACTTCTATCACTCTTTCTGTCTTCTGTCACTCTTTCTGTCTTCTATCACTCTTTCTGTCTTCTATCACTCTTCTGACTTCTATCACTCTTTCTGTCTTCTATCACTCTTTCTGACTTGTATCACTCTTTCTGACTTCTGTCACTCTTTCTGTCTTCTATCACTCTTTCTGACTTCTATCACTCTTTCTGTCTTCTATCACTCTTTCTGACTTCTATCACTCTTCTGACTTCTATCACTCTTTCTGTCTTCTATCACTCTTTCTGACTTCTATCACTCTTTCTGTCTTCTGTCACTCTTTCTGACTTCTATCACTCTTTCTGTCTTCTATCACTCTTTCTGACTTCTATCACTCTTTCTGTCTTCTATCACTCTTTCTGACTTCTATCACTCTTTCTGTCTTCTATCACTCTTTCTGTCTTCTATCACTCTTTCTGACTTCTATCACTCTTTCTGTCTTCTATCACTCTTTCTGACCTTCTATCACTCTTTCTGACTTCTATCACTCTTCTGTCTTCTATCACTCTTTCTGACTTCTATCACTCTTTCTGACTTCTATCACTCTTTCTGTCTTCTATCACTCTTTCTGACTTCTATCACTCTTTCTGTCTTCTATCACTCTTTCTGACTTCTATCACTCTTTCTGACTTCTATCACTCTTTCTGTCTTCTATCACTCTTCTGACTTCTATCACTCTTTCTTGTCTTCTGTCACTCTTTCTGTCTTCTATCACTCTTTCTGTCTTCTATCACTCTTTCTGACTGTATCACTCTTTCTGACTTCTGTCACTCTTTCTGTCTTCTATCACTCTTTCTGACTTCTATCACTCTTTCTGTCTTCTATCACTCTTTCTGAACTTCTATCACTCTTCTGACTTCTATCACTCTTTCTGTCTTCTATCACTCTTTCTGACTTCTATCACTCTTTCTGTCTTCTGTCACTCTTTCTGACTTCTATCACTCTTTCTGTCTTCTATCACTCTTTCTGACTTCTATCACTCTTTCTGTCTTCTATCACTCTTTCTGACTTCTATCACTCTTTCTGTCTTCTATCACTCTTTCTGTCTTCTATCACTCTTTCTGACTTCTATCACTCTTTCTGTCTTCTATCACTCTTTCTGACTTCTATCACTCTTTCTGACTTCTATCACTCTTTCTGTCTTCTATCACTCTTTCTGACTTCTATCACTCTTTCTGACTTCTATCACTCTTTCTGTCTTCTATCACTCTTTCTGACTTCTATCACTCTTCTGTCTTCTATCACTCTTTCTGACTTCTATCACTCTTTCTGACTTCTATCACTCTTTCTGTCTTCTATCACTCTTTCTGACTTCTATCACTCTTTCTGTCTTCTGTCACTCTTTCTGTCTTCTATCACTCTTTCTGACTTCTATCACTCTTTCTGACTTCTGTCACTCTTTCTGTCTTCTATCTCAGTTTCTGTTCCTACCGAGCAGCGGGTGCTGCTGAGCTCTCCACCGTCACAAAGCGCTCACAGGCGGACAAACGTCACACGAGCCTCGCGCCAGTCCAGCTAGCAAGCTGCACATAATGACAGACAGTTTGAATGTTGTGGATTTTGGTGAAGCCATTTGATAGTCTTCCTTATGAAGAAGCCGTGGCTGCTGTCATGACTTCAGCTCTCAATGGTTTGCAGGCCAAAGTTAAAGCAACAGCCCCCAGGTCAATGTTTGTGCATTGCTCTGTACACAGACTGAATCTGGTTCTGTCTCAGGGGCTAAATGCAGAATATTTTTGCATCACTCTCTGGGGTTTGTCACATTTTTCTCAAAATCCACAAAGAGGATGTCTTTTCTTGAGTCTGCAGGCTGCTCAAGGTTGCCCAGAAATGCTGCTACAGGATGGACTTTCACATCACGGATAGTGAGCACTGTGGCAAACAATTATGATGCCTCCTGCAAACTTTTGAGATGATCATTGCAGATAAGTCCATGGATGATGACACATTAGACTGTGCCAATTTCTTTGTGTTTGTTATTGCAGTAGTCATTAAAACTGGAAATTTGTTCTTGAAAATAGCTGTTGTGAGTTCATTTGTGGGATTGTGGGTGTTCTGGACGAAGTTAGTGTTTTCATGGGTGGTGGGGCGGAGGTGGTGACCACGTTAGTGTGCGCGGGGGGGGCGCACGCAGGGGGTTTCGCCCAAGGGGGGTAAATCACTCTAGGACCGCCACTGCATCCAGGTCTCACAAACATGCTGATCAAGTGGATTTGTGACATAGTCACTGAACTGCCAAACTAAAGGTGACCTGAGACGACGTTGGCTGGGGAGTAATGTGTGAAAACTGAGTCCCATCCAGTTGTAGACTCAACTGCTTCATACTGCAAAATTCAGAGATGTTCACTGGCCCACTGGGCCACAAGGCCTGGACAGAAATCGCTGTCTTTCATGGTCATAAAGTAAGACTGGAAACACCAGAGCAGGACCCTGTGGATTTGGAGCTTCATCCTCCTGTAAAGAAACTGACCTCAACAAACACCTCTGACCCCCAAAAGTCTCTCAGTCTGCAAGGGTCCAAGTAGATAAAGGAATCTCTGAATATGCTCGGCACTTCACACACACTGATCCAAAGTGTGCGTCACCAGGGCCTGTCCTGCTGTGTCAGCGGACGTTTGTGTGTGTGTGTGTGTGTGTGTGATATTAAAAATATGCATCTGTATTCCTTGTTCTTGTCTATTTGCACATGCACAGGGGTGTGCACGGCTGGTGGTCTTCATGAGCATCTTTTATGTTTCCTTTATCTGTAGCTGTCACCAGCAAGGGATTATGGGGGATTACTGTAGCTGTGCTGTGCGCCTCTGACCACTTGAGCTGCCACATAATAAAAAATGCTGATCATACTCAGCATGGTTTAAAAACAAGGTGTGATCCTGG
Organism: Thalassophryne amazonica; assembly: GCF_902500255.1. Taxonomy (NCBI): domain Eukaryota; kingdom Metazoa; phylum Chordata; class Actinopteri; order Batrachoidiformes; family Batrachoididae; genus Thalassophryne; species Thalassophryne amazonica. Next base: position 2,069,661 of record NC_047119.1, read on the forward strand.
TGGACCACTGATGTTTGTGTGTGTGTGTTAATGTGCAAAATGAACTGACTCAGTGACTCAGTGACTGTGCGCCCTGTGATTACACATCTGTGTCAACATAACTGAGTGTTCACATACAGGAAATAAAAAAAAACTTATTTCAGACATTTCCTTATTTACATTACTGTTCAGCAGTTGTTGTCCTTTCAGCTGCTCCCGTTTGTCCTTCTTGACGTATCTCCAGTGTAACCTTCAGAAACCACACAGCCGCGAGGTCTCCCATCCAAGTACTAACCCGGTCCTGCACTGCTTAGCTCCTGAGACCTGACGGGATCAGACTCACAGAGCAGACCGGCTGCACATTACTGTTCGAAGATTAACGAGAATTTTATTTTAGATTTACATGTTAATTTTCAGTAAAATAGGAATTGTTTAATTGTATAACATACTTGTTTGCATATTATTCACAACATCATCATCATTTTTTCCCTCCATCCAGGTGAATTTATGACCTCTAAATCGTAGGTCCACCCAGGAGGTCAGCACCCCCCCAGACAAAAGATTTAGCAGCAAAGGAAAGTGAGATCTGTCACTTTGGGGAAAAAGTGTCTTTTTGCACGTTCACAGCTGCTCATTGAAGCCATCAGGACTTCAGATAGAAGCTCTTTTCTGACTCTGATGCAGCTTGTGATGACTTGTTCTGTGCTTGTGTCTGCAGGTGAACCAGCTCCCACAAATGAGCATCCTGCTGCACCTCAGGGGGAGGTGATGGTCTGGTGGTTAAGCGTTGGGCTTGAGACCAGAGGATCCTCAGTTCAAATCCCAGCCTGATTGGAAAATCACTAAGGGCCCTTGGGCAAGGTCCTTAATCCCCGAGTTGCTCCCAGTGTGTAGTGAGCTCCTTGTGTGGCAGCAGCTTGACATCAGGGTGAATGTGAGGCATTATTGTAAAGCACTTTGAGCATCTGATGCAGATGGAAAAGTGCAATATAAATGCAGTCCAGTTAGCATTTACCTTCACCTGCTGAGGTCCTACAGACCACCACAGGCCTCGGCCCATCACATGGCTGCATGTTAGCAGGTCAGATCAGGTATGTTCTGGTGTCATGTTTCACAGCATCCACCACACCACAGATTTGCACTGAGTCCCGGGTGGCAACCATGCAGGCAGATGTCTGGCTCACCCCCACCTCCCAAAAGCAGCATCTGTCCACCACAGCCAGCTGAACCTTGGTGTCCATTTGGACTTTTCCAGTTGCTGTGGTCCTCAACACTGAGGCACCTGTGAACGTGATCATGAGTGAGCTGATCCATCATAATGTAAGAGATTCTCATCATCAGAGTTTGGCACAAAGTCATTCAAGCAGGACTCAAAGATCCAAAACCCAAAGACACTCATCCAGGTCTCACAACCAGTCAGTAAGACAGGAAGCAACAGGACACAAAAGACTTGGACCTTTGTTCTCCTGCAAAGGTATCAGCATCTGTTCAGGAACCACATGATTCCAGAAGGTCTTCCCAGGTGTCTCTCCGTCTCAGTAATTCCAAAATTTCATAATTCCAAGTTTAATTTGAGTTTTGAGTAGCTTTAATGTCTGTGAATATTTGAGGGATTTTCACACAAATTATGGTATTGACCTCAGAAAATAACCCAGTTCTTCTGGCAAATTTACATTTTTACACACACACATGCACACACACACACACACCTTTGTTGATGTTTTTACTCTCTCTAATCTGGTGTCGTACAGTGATCCGGTGTTTGAATCTGTAAATATTCATCCAAGAATCAAACTGGTTCTGAGGAGCCACAGACACAGAATCAAATGCTGTTGTTTGATTGCTTTTACAAACTTACCACAGAGATTTAATGAAGATTAATTTTATTTTGATGACTGACAAGAAATTCAAACCATCTTACAAAGCAACTTGGTGCACCTATCTTTGGGCAATTTGGTCCATTCCTCTTTGCATCAGGTTGGATGGGGAGCGTCAGTGCGCAGACATTTTCAGATCTCTCCAGAGATGTTCAGACAGATTCAGGTCTGGACTCTGGCTGGTCCACTCAAGGTCATTCACAGAGTTGTCCTGAAGTCACTCCTTTGATATCTGGCTGTGTGTTTAGGGTCATTGTCCTATTGTTCACTGTATATGTACACTTGTGCCTGTGTGTACAATTTTGACTCTGTGTGAATTAGACAAGATCCAAAATAAATTCAGATGTGTTCACACCACTTCTTGTTTTTGAAGTCATAATGATGTTTGCTCTACAATCATTCCACCTGACAAAAGAACAGTTCAAAGACATCATTAAAAGCCACAAATTCACCATGACATTCATGCCCATGATGAGTATGTATCCTTCCAACCACAACTGAGTCATGTTGGTTGGTGTGTGATGTTTGACCGTGGGTGACAACGAAAGGTCAAAAAGAATTTAGAATGACTATGTCACAGAACTGGAATTTTGAGGTGTAACGTCATCAGTGTCACGTGTCACTGCCTTTAAGATGAAGTGGTGAATGGCCCTTTGTTATCAAGACGGTCGATGCAAGTGAGTAGTTTTCTAGCAAGTTAACCTGTTTGCACTAACCTCTGTCTTGTTCAAGGACAGAGACAGGTTCAATCTGTGTAACTTAAATGAGGAGTATTTTCAGCACAATAAATAAATGTTTTTGCATATTCACATTTTAATAAGTTGATAACTTACAAGATGTTGGTACAAAATTGTTCACAGTTTAAAAAGCAGTTGGTCATAGGTCACAATGGTTTTAAAATAAACAGTTTGACCATAAAACTATAATTGAAATATGTCATTTATTCTGACAAGTGAAGTAATGTAAAAATAAAGATGTTAGAATAATATTTTTGGCTCCCTAGTAACACCAAAGGTCACGCTGGTTGAACAGTTTGCATTAACATGGAGGAAGGGTTGAGTGTTAGTCAGGATGAGCTCAGTCAAAAAGCATTTCCAAAGGTCACTGAGGAGTGTGTGGCCGTCAGGTCATTCATCACACAGACAAGTGTACCAGAAGAGCACAGGAATGCAAACAGCACCCCCGGGTTGCTGCTGTAAACGTGTTTAAGTCACTGTTAACAGCGCTAACAGTTGTGTCTCCTCCTCCCATTTCCTTGTGTAACAGTCACATCTGTATATTTACATGGAGTGAGGACGTAAAAAGACTTAAAAAATCACCCAGTAACCTCCTCAAATTGTTGTCTGACATTTTTAAAAATATCTCAGCATCAAGCATTTGGTATTGAACACATGTCATAGTGTCACAGTACGTAGTATCCCACAGGGCCGTATATTTGATCCTTTTAGTCTTCTTTACAGCCGGACTATGTGTCTATGCTTCCTTTCAAAATCTGATGTGCAAACTAACTAATTATATTATTTAGGTACTTTTGTTACAATTTTGTGGTCCATTTCTTCAAGTGCTTCACATTTCAGAGCAAAATTTTTATTATTTTATTTTTTATGCTACAATACACATAAAACACACAAGCATTAAAAGCATGTAATGCAATAATAATGATATTAACTTTCCCTCCTCCACCCTCATAATTCTGTTATGTTAATGCATTATGTCTCTTGTAATCCTGATCTTATCATTACAGTCTTTTTTAAAGTAATTAAACTGATTTTTTTAAAAAAAGCTTATCATTTCTTCCTGTATTTAAATGAAAATTGGGGGACCCTAACACACAAACACATTAACATGCGTGTGGCCTGAGACCCAACTCTGTGCTAATATTTCTTCACTTTTGTAAAACTTTGCAAAACCTTGTAACTGCTAGAATGGCCAAAGCAGTGGGCCACCCCTCTGAGTCTGGTCTGCTTGAGGTTTCTTCTTGCTCTGGGAGTAAGGTTAGACCTTACTTGTGTGAAGCGCCTTGAGGCAGCTTTGTTGTGATCTGGCGCTATATAACTGAAATAGTAAGACCTGTCAGCTGCTCCCTTGTTTGCACTTGGGGTCACCACAGAAAATCCCAGGTGGATCTGCATGTTGAACTGGCACAAGTTTTACACTGGATGCCCTTCCTGATGCAACTCCACATTACATGGAGAAATGTGGCAGGGGTGGGATTTGAACCAGGAGTGAAACCAAGTGCATTAACCACTTGGCCACCACCCTACTGCTATATAAACTGAAATAAATTAAATTAAATGAGGTACATCACTTGAGATTGGGAGATGTGCAATTCACAATTTTGGCCATTTTATAGACTAAATGAGTGGAAAAACTGACAAGCAACAATGAAAACACAGCGAGCACTCGTACCTCAAGGTTATAATGGCTGATGATAAAACAATGACTTGAATCTGCATCATCAAGATAACCACCATCCTTTCAAAAACACTAATATCTGCAAATGTTTGATCAAATGATGATTGCATCACATATCAGTAACACTCACTGCATAACATCTTTTGGAGGATAGAAATACTGAAAGCAGTCCCACTTAGAAAAACACCAAAGGGGGCCTTTGGCACAACACCGTTACTTTTTCTGGTAAGTATCGTTTTCTGAAGTAAAATTTATTTTCAAAGCAAGCTTGTGTTTCCAAGAATGTTTTCCTTCATTTCACTTCTGTATACTTTCGCTTCACTCTTGAGTCTATTTGTTTCTTTTGTCTCCTTGAACAAAAGCAGGGTCATAAAGGGTCAAACCTACTGGTGCCATCTGCTAATTGTCCCGGTGGGCCGGCCTCGCTTCCATTTCAATGCCAGACACTCTGTAGGTGTCTGTAGCTGAGAACAGACCGGCAGCTGTCCCTCTGTAACACCTTCATGGAATTTGTATATGAGCCCTGTGGGGCCTCCAGTGAGCTGTAGGAGAAGAGCTCCTGATGTATCATGATTGGAAGCTGACTTAACATTAAGGTGGTCCTCTGAGGAAAACAAAACAAACAACATAATTCATTTAGAAAAACATACAGAAGCAAAATCTTGAACATAAACACATAAAGTGTCTGATTTACTAAGATCCCACATAGTAAGTGTTCAGTTGTGTGGCCCATTTAAAGTGTTGTGTGTTGGGGATGAGACAGTTTTGCTGGTGATTTATTCTGAGTAAATGTGCAGGGTAACGTGACGTAGACAGCAGTATGTAAATGAGGATTTTGCACTTATTTATGGCGGTAAGTGCAAAATGAAATGAAATTGCTAGATGCAGGTGCGAGGCACCTCTTTATCCAGATCTGATACACATGGACAGTAACTGAATACTTGAGCAGGAGCATATTTGATTGATTTATCTAATGCTGTCTATATTATATTTATGAGCATCATTTCTCAAATGTTTGTTAATCTATTTTTAAAATCAATTGCACTCGTGCTGTCACTGTGTCCTCTGGCCAGCTGTTCCATGTATCCAGCACTTTCACTGTAAAATGAGAGTTTCCTTAATATTATCTTTACATCGCACTCACAAACACCAAGGTCCCAGAAAAATCTAAGAGTGGAGGAAGGTGCACACAGGTGGACTACATTCTTTGTAGGAGATGCAAACTAAAGAAACTGGAGACTGTAAGGTGGTGGCAGGACAGAGCGTATAGCTACACAGCACAGGATGGTGGTTTGTAGTTCTGTGCCCTGAAACATGTCATCAGCACATGTTTCCAAACTTAAGTCAGATTTTGAAGTAGTTTAAACAAAGGGCAGAGATCAAGGTCAAGGAAAACATTGTCCAAAAACACACTTTTTAAGCTCAATACCAGGAAGCGTGGATGATTTGAAGCAGATATTGATCAGCAAAATATTTACCATTGATTGGTGTGAGTGACTTAATAATGAAGTCACATGGACGTCATTTAGTCAAAAATCACCATTACAGATATTTATTTAGCTACTTATACGTGTATATTGTGTAGCGCATACAGGGTATGCATCGGCCCTCTGACGTCTTTCTTTTCGATTTCTAAACACCCAAATAGTGTTTAAGATTACAAAGAAGAAGAAGAAGAAGAAAAAAAACAAGACTATCAAAAGAAAGAAGGAGCAGTGATTTGCCTTTAATGTATCACATGATGCGCATTTGGATGCACACTGATCAGATGGTCAATAGCGGTCATAAAGTTGTTTGCAGACTTCTAATTAAACCTAAGTGCTTTGTGGTGATGTTACACTTAACAGGACAAATGGCACAATGGAAACTCTGACATGAGAGGAAAAAAGCGCAGACTTCCCTTTGAGGAGTCCATCAATTAGCATCCACACGGCGCATTCACGTGTCCTTCCACCGTAAAAATCTCACGTTTGCAAATAATGACAAGCAAGCCAGAATACAGAACACGAGAGGAAAGAAAAGAGGACACATTTGAACCAGGACGCACAGCCACAAAGGGCGGCGCACGGCGCCCCGCTGAGAGCACACAGCCCGTGCATCTGCGCGTTCGCAGTCCCGTGCACATGCACTGCTGCAACTTTGTGAATGAAACGTAAATGCGCGTGCAGAGGGTGTGTGGTTGTATATATGCGAGCCGCAGAGGCACGGACCCACGCACACCTTGAAATGGAGCAAGCCGAAGTGAAATTCGCGCAAATCCACAGAACTGCTTTTTCTGTGGAAGATATTTTAGACCCAAGAAAATTCATCAAGAAGTCGTCCAGCGTGTCCACAGTACGCCATCCGATTGTGGGAAAGAATTTTTGCTGCAGAAGAAGTGATTTTAAATGACTTTTGCTCGTTTTCAGGTCCGACTCCTCCAACAGATGACCTCAGAGAGGAGCAGCGGCCCGCGGGAGGTATGCGCTCTGCAAGCCGGAGGGGAATGAGGTGAGAAGCTCGAGGTTCACAGGTCCAAGATGAGAGGCCGGCGGATCCGCACAGCCTTCAACCTGGAGCAGCTGCAGCTGCTGGAGCGCAGTTTCCAGAGGTGCCACTACCTGTCGGTTCTGGAGCGGCCACGCCGTCGCCTCCGCGCTTCCGCCTCTCCGACACCCAGGTGAAGATCTGGTTTCAGAACAGGCGCACCAAGTGGAAGAAGGAGCACCAGGGAAGGAGGCAGAAGAAGAGCAGCAGCAGCAGCATCACGGCTCCATCTCCTCCTCTTCCTCGTCCTCTTACTGCGCGTGCAGCCGCTGGGCTGCCCGCCGCGCGCCCCGCTTCGACTGTTTGCGCCGCTGCCGCTGGTGCCTTTTCATCATTATGCGTAAAAACGGTGAGCTGACACTTTGGCACGAAGGAGGCTGTCAGCATCTACAAAACAAACAAACAAATAAACAAACAAAAAGCCGAAGGACTGCACCTATTTAGAGCACATTTATTTTTCAAAGCATAGAACTGGGATGGTGAAGACTTTTTTTTTCTATCTTCAGTCGACCACTGGGTTCAATTAACGTTAACTTTTTGCTTGAAACTGGGGTATCCAGACTTCATTTGAAGGTGGGCTCATAGTGAAGTCACCCCACTGAGAACTCACCCCAGGTGAAGTCACCCCACTTTAGTAAGACAACATTCAATTCTAATATGTTCATGTAATAAATTATTTGCACACACCAGTGCCATAACACGTTTTGTTAGATGATGTTTTAAGGTCGAGGAATGTAACTGTCAGGTAATTGATGGAGAAGCAGGGAGCACTGCCCAGTTCTCCATATCACACTGGCAGCTCCCCAACTTTAAACTAGTCATTCTTAATTATTTAAAAAAAACAATAAGCATGGATAGCTGGAGTGGGGTGACTTCACTGAAAAAAGTGGGGTGACTTTACCTGGACTGGGGTGACTTCACCTGGACTGGGGTGACGTTACCTGGGCGGGGTGACTTTACTGAAAAAAGTGGGGTGACTTTACCTGGACTGGGGTGACTTCACCTGGACTGGGGTGACTTTACCTGGACTGGGGTGACGTTACCTGGGCTGGGGTGACTTTACTGAAAAAAGTGGGGTGACTTACCTGGACTGGGGTGACTTTCACCTGGACTGGGGTGACTTTACCTGGACTGGGGTGACGTTACCTGGGCTGGGGTGACTTACTGAAAAAAGTGGGGTGACTTTACCTGGACTGGGGTGACTTTACCTGGACTGGGGTGACATTACCTGGGCTGGGGGGACTTCACTGAAAAAAGTGGGGTGACTTTACCTGGACTGGGGTGACGTTACCTGGACTGGGGTGACTTTACCTGGGCTGGAGTGACTTCACCTGGACTGGAGTGACTTACCTGGACTGGGGTGACTTACCTGGGCTGGAGTGACTTCACCTGGACTGGAGTGACTTCACCTGGACTGGGGTGACTTCACCTGCACTGGGGTGACTTCACCTGGACTGGGGTGACTTCACCTGGACTGGGGTGACTTCACCTGCACTGGGGTGACTTCACCTGGACTGGGGTGACTTCACCTGGACTGGGGTGACTTCACCTGGGCTGGAGTGACTTCACCTGGACTGGAGTGACTTTACCTGGACTGGGGTGAGTTGGCAGTGGGGTGACTTCACTCGGGAGGGCATTGGAGCATTTTGAAACACTGAATCAGTTTGTGAAGCAATTATTTCATTGTGTTTTGAACATTTTGAAAAAACAAAAAACTTTGAAGCAGTTGTTTCAAGCACCCCAGAACAGCAAACAGATATGAAGCAATTGTTTAACTAGTGTTTTAAGTGTTTTGAAATGGTAACTATTTTTCTGAAGGAAATGGTTTGTTTAATATTTGAGTGTTTCAAAATAAACAGGAAATACCCATTGAAGCAGTTGTTTCATTTAGTGTTTTGAGGCATTTGAAACTGTAACTAATTTTTAAAAGCAACTGGTTCAGTTACTTTTATTTGGATGTTTCACAACAAGAGCTACAGTTTTGAAGCAGTTACATTTAATGTTTGAGCCTTTCTAGCAAATCATTTTCTGAGGTAATTTCATTTGAATATCAAGTCATTTTTTAAAGAGTTGTAACAGTTAGTGTTTGAAGCATTTCAAAATAGTGAATTGTTCTTTTAAGCAGTTATTTCATTTAATGTTTTGAGCATGATGAGACAGCAACTAATTTTTTTGTAGCAGCTGGGTTCCATTTGTGCTTCAACTGTATCAAAAAAGAACATGTTTTTGAAGCAGTTGCTTCATTTGTTCTTCTGTTCATTCCTAAACAGCACATTTTCCACACATCCAAATCATTACTGAAGCAGTTGTTACACTTAGTGGTTCAGTCATTGAAAAAAATGCTTTTTTTTCCGGAACAGTTGCTTAATTTTATTTTTGACGTGTGTCAGAACAGCAAAACATTTTTAAGCAGATGTTTAATTTGATGTTTTGAACATTCTGAAACAGCAACTCATTTTCAAAGCAACAGCTTTAATATTTAAGTATTTGACAACAGGAGCTACAGTTTTGGAGCAGTGGCTTCATTTACTGCTTTGAGCATTTCTAAACAGAAAATCACTTTCTGAGATAACAACTTTAGAATGTTAAACAATTTTTGAAGCAATTGTGACATTTAATGTTTTGAGCATTTCAAAATAGTGAATAATTTAATTTTAAGTAAGTTATTTCATTTATTGTTTTGAGCAAGGTAATGAATGTTTGAAACAATGTTTGAAACAGTAGCTTCATTTTGTGTTTTTTGAGTATTTCTAGTGATCCCATATCAATCCATTCATTTTGTAAACCCACCTGTACCAGTGGCCACTGGGTGAGAGGTGGGGTTGAACGATTGATCAAATCTTAGCTGAAATCGCAATTTAAATCAATGCGATGTGTAAACTGCAAAGACTGTGGTTATTTGATGTCTTTTGTCTGTATTTAACGGAAGACTGGTGATGATGTAATTGCCGTAGTGTATAACGTGGTAATAGCCACTGAGTCGCGTGAACTGGTTTAGTTTGTTCAATCCAGTGTTCATAATGCCTCCAGAAGCTCATAAAGTCTGTCTTAAATGCAAAACTAGATTTCTTACAAAAGGCTGACATAAGCAACTTCTTCACATTCTTATTGATTGATTTATTTATTTTTGAAAAAAATGAAATCTATTTTCTAACTCATCAGTTCCATGTAGTGTAAAATTGTAGTAGTAAAACCAGGACATTCAGTGATTTAACAATGTTTTAGTTTTTAAAAATACATTATTTCTCATTGTTATTATGATTGTTGTGGTTATTGCTGGTATACGAGGTCTGTGATGAAAAAAGTGGTCCTTTTTTATTTTTTTCAAAAAATAAAAAGGATTTGATTCATATGTTTTTACATCAGACAAGCTTGAACCCTCGTGCACATGCGTGAGTTTTTTCACGCATGTCGGTGACGTCATTTGCCTGTGGGCAGGCCTTGAGTGAGATGTGGTCCCGCCCTCTCGGCTGAATTCCTTTGTTTCACACGCTGCTCGAGACGGCGCGCGTTGCTTTATCAAAAATTTTTCTGGACCTGTGAGGAATATCCGAGTGGACACTATTCGAGAAATTAAGCTGGTTTTCGGTGAAAAGTTTAACGGCTGATGAGAGATTATGGGGTGTTTCTGTCAGTGTAAAGACTTCCCACGGAGCAGGACGTCGCGCAGCGCTTCCAGGCGCCGTCGTTGGCCTGTTTCGAGCTGAAAACATCCTAATTTAAGGCTTAATTCACCCAGGACATCGTGAGAGAACAGAGAAGATTCAGAAGAGGCCGGCATGAGGACTTTATGTGGACATTCCACTGTTTAAGGACATTTTGAAATGAAAAACGTGCGCACACACAGATTCGCCGAGTCGTCACGGAAACGACTTGGTGAATCTGTGTGCGCCGCGACAGGAAAAACACCTCCGTGTTGAAAACCATTTGTAGAATTCAGGCGGCTTTTGATGGCTTTCAACAAGTGAGTAACTGAGAAATTGTTTAACAGCTTGGGCATGTTCCAACTTGCCCGTTAAGGTTTCCAACGGAGGTGTTTTTCCTGTCGCGACCCCCCGCGGTCGGGCCCGGCCCGACATGCGACTCTGCCCGCACGTTCTTTCATTACAAAATGTCTGTTAACAATGGAATGTCCGAATAAACTCCTCATGCCGACTTCTTCTGAAAGTTCTCTGTTCTCTGATGACTTACTGCGTCAACAGAGCCTGAAATGTGGAAGTTTTCAACTTGAAATGGCGAGATGCTGCCGCCTTGAAGCGCAGATCGCCGTCAGGTGCCGTGGGCCGTCCTTAAAGTGACACTACCAGACCAAAATCTCTCATCAGCTGTTAAAATTTTTACTGAAAACCAGCTGAATTTATCGAATGGTGTCCACTCAGTTGTGCCTTACAGTTTTGAAAAAATTTTGATCAAACAAAGCAACAGTCTCTGAGCCATTCCTAAACAATGAAAAAACGACGAGAGGGTGGACGACTCCTCACTCAAAGACTGCCCACAGGAGAATGACGTAACTGACAGGCGTGAAGAAACTCTCGCATGCCCACGAGGGTTCAAGCATGTCTGATGTAATCACACGTGATTCAAATCCATATGGTTTTTGAAAAAAATAATAAGGTCCGTTACTTTTATCACAGACCTCGTATATAAAATGTCTTCACAAGTGGCCCTTCACACAAACTGGGTGGGGATTGCTTTCAACCCCTCACTTCTCTGGCTGTGCCCCTGCACTGCCACTGTAATGAGGAGTCAAGACCAAGTCCAGGGACAGGGTTGTGTTTTTCAGAGTTTTTGTGTCAGTAGTTGCCAGATACCCAAATTAATCAGCAAAAGAACTGGAAAAATTAAACTTTTTTTCTTCAAAAAATGTTTATTGCCTTTGTCATTTTATACACACTCTCATACAAAGAGGCAATAAAGAAATAATAGAATAAATACGGTGATAAACCAACCAACCAACAAACAGACAAACAGTGGCCCCTACAGATGGTGACAGTTTTAATTTCATACATATACAAATGCTCTTTTAACAATGGATGAAATTTCCAGTCCCATGTATGTCATGAAAAGTTCCCAAGTCTTATGGAAGACATCATGCTTGTGGTGCAGTCAGCAGGTGAGACAGTCCAGGGAAACGTAACTGAAAACAGTCTGAAGCCATCGTGTCCTATTGGGAATCTGGTCTGAAAACCAATTAATAAGCCAACACTTTCTGTACAAAAAGTGAGCATTCGGTACAGTTTCTTATGAAATCTGTCCGTGACAATAGGATCAGTTAACCTGAGCAACAGAAACAGAGGCTTGCAGTTCAGATTGATTGAGAATATTTTGTTCAGTTCCTGTCCGATCATCTGCCAGAAATGTTGTACTTTTGAGCAAATGCAATGTGTGAGGGTACCAGTCTCAACTTTACACTTTAAGCACAACGGTGAGAATCAGGCTTAAATTCACGGCGAAGATACGGAGAGATGTGGACTGTGTGGAAAATCATGAGTGGAGTCGCTTTAACTCCGTTACAGACACATCAAGTTTGTGTTTTGTTCCTGGTATCTTTCCACTCATCCTCAGAAATTATACAGTTGAGTTCAAAAGTGAAATGTTGACGTCACCTTTAAGTCAATGAGGAAAAAGTAGAATATTGTCTTGATAAATAACTAAATCAACACAAACTTTGACTTTGTCCTCACTTCCTGTTTATCGTTTTCTGTCCACATGTAAACTATTAATCACAGATAAACATTTTCAGGCTGCCGGCGCGTTTGGGGTTTTAGCTCCCAACATGTTTAAAGTCACAGTGAGCCTGTTGCCACAGGAAATAAACATGTCAACAAGTCTGCTGTTTACATTGTTGTTTTTTGTTTTACTTTGTTGTTCTAATTCATGCATTTATTTCCTCTAGGCTGGACTATTGTAATTCATTATTATCAGGTTGTCCTAAAAGTTCCCTGAAAAGCCTTCAGTTAATTCAAAACCCCAACGGTCAAAACGACCCCCTGTGAGCAAGCACTTGGTGACAGTGGGAAGGAAAAACTCCCTTTTAACAGGAAGAAACCTCCAGCAGAACCAGGCTCAGGGAGGGGCAGTCTTCTGCTGGGACTGGTTGGGGCTGAGGGAGAGAACCAGGAAAAAGACATGCTGTGGAGGGGAGCAGAGATCGATCACTAATGATTAAATGCAGAGTGGTGCATACAGAGCAAAAAGAGAAAGAAACAGTGCATCATGGGAACCCCCCAGCAGTCTACGTCTATAGCAGCATAACTAAGGGATGGTTCAGGGTCACCCGATCCAGCCCTAACTATAAGCTTTAGCAAAAAGGAAAGTTTTAAGCCTAATCTTAAAGTAGAGAGGGTGTCTGTCTCCCTGATCTGAATTGGGAGCTGGTTCCACAGGAGAGGAGCCTGAAAGCTGAAGGCTCTGCCTCCCATTCTACTCTTACAAACCCTAGGAACTACAAGTAAGCCTGCAGTCTGAGAGCGAAGCGCTCTATTGGGGTGATATGGTACTACGAGGTCCCTAAGATAAGATGGGACCTGATTATTCAAAACCTTATAAGTAAGAAGAAGAATTTTAAATTCTATTCTAGATTTAATTCTAGAATATCTATCCTCTGCAAACAGAATTAGAATTCTAATTAAATGTTAATTAGAATTAACAGGGAGCCAATGAAGAGAGGCCAATATGAGTGAAATATGCTCTCTCCTTCTAGTCCCCGTCAGTACTCTAGCTGCAGCATTTTGAATTAACTGAAGGCTTTTTAGGGAACTTTTAGGACAACCTGATAATAATGAATTACAATAGTCCAGCCTAGAGGAAATAAATGCATGAATTAGTTTTTCAGCATCACTCTGAGACAAGACCTTTCTGATTTTAGAGATATTGTGTAAATGCAAAAAAGCAGTCCTACATATTTGTTTAATATGCGCTTTGAATGACATATCCTGATCAAAAATGACTCCAAGATTTCTCACAGTATTACTAGAGGTCAGGGTAATGCCATCCAGAGTAAGGATCTGGTTAGACAACCATGTTTCTAAGATCTGTGAGGCCAAGTACAATAACTTCAGTTTTATCTGAGTTTAAAAGCAGGAAATTAGAGGTCATCCATGTCTTTATGTCTGTAAGACAATCCTGCAGTTTAGCTAATTGGTGTGTGTCCTCTGGCTTCATGGATAGATAAAGCTGGGTATCATCTGCGTAACAATGAAAATTTAAGCAATACCGTCTAATAATACTACCTAAGGGAAGCATGTATAAAGTGAATAAAATTGGTCCTAGCACAGAACCTTGTGGAACTCCATAATTAACTTTAGTCTGTGAAGAAGATTCCCCATTTACATGAACAAATTGTAATCTATTAGACAAATATGATTCAAACCACCGCAGCGCAGTGCCTTTAATACCTATGGCATGCTCTAATCTCTGTAATAAAATTTTATGGTCAACAGTATCAAAAGCAGCACTGAGGTCTAACAGAACAAGCACAGAGACGAGTCCATTGTCCGAGGCCATAAGAAGATCATTTGTAACCTTCACTAATGCTGTTTCTGTACTATGATGAATTCTAAAACCTGACTGAAACTCTTCAAATAGACCATTCCTCTGCAGATGATCAGTTAGCTGTTTTACAACTACCCTTTCAAGAATTTTTGAGAGAAAGGAAGGTTGGAGATTGGCCTATAATTAGCTAAGATAGCTGGGTCAAGTGATGGCTTTTTAAGTAATGGTTTAATTACTGCCACCTTAAAAGCCTGTGGTACATAGCCAACTAATAAAGATAGATTGATCATATTTAAGATCGAAGCACTAAATAATGGTAGGGCTTCCTTCAGCAGCCTGGTAGGAATGGGGTCTAATAAACATGTTGATGGTTTGGATGAAGTAACTAATGAAAATAACTCAGACAGAACAATCGGAGAGAAAGAGTCTAACCAAATACCGGCATCACTGAAAGCAGCCAAAGATAACGATACGTCTTTGGGATGGTTATGAGTAATTTTTTTCTCTAATAGTTAAATTTTGTTAGCAAAGAAAGTCATGAAGTCATTACTAGTTAAAGTTAATGGAATACTCAGCTCAACAGAGCTCTGACTCTTTGTCAGCCTGGCTACAGTGCTGAAAAGAAACCTGGGGTTGTTCTTATTTTCTTCAATTAGTGATGAGTAGAAAGATGTCCTAGCTTTACGGAGGGCTTTTTTATAGAGCAACAGACTCTTTTTCCAGGCTAAGTGAAGATCTTCTAAATTAGTGAGACGCCATTTCCTCTCCAACTTATGGGTTATCTGCTTTAAGGCACTTCTGATTTAAAGCTCTCTTTTTCAGAGGAGCTACAGCATCCAAAGTTGTCTTCAATGAGGATGTAAAACTATTGATGAGATACTCTATCTCACTTACAGAGTTTAGGTAGCTACTCTGCACTGTGTTGGTATATGGCATTAGAGAACATAAAGAAGGAATCATATCCTTAAACCTAGTTACAGCGCTTTCTGAAAGACTTCTAGTGTAATGAAACTTATTCCCCACTGCAGGGTAGTCCATCAGAGTAAATGTAAATGTTATTAAGAAATGATCAGACAGAAGGGAGTTTTCAGGGAATACTGTTAAGTCTTCAATTTCCATACCATAAGTCAGAACAAGATCTAAGATATGATTAAAGTGGTGGGTGGACTCATTTACTTTTTGAGCAAAGCCAATAGAGTCTAATAATAGATTAAATGCAGTGTTGAGGCTGTCATTCTCAGCATCTGTGTGGATGTTAAAATCGCCCACTATAATTATCTTATCTGAGCTAAGCACTAAGTCAGACAAAAGGTCTGAAAATTCACAGAGAAACTCACAGTAACGACCAGGTGGACGATAGATAATAACAAATAAAACTGGTTTTTGGGACTTCCAATTTGGATGGACAAGACTAAGAGACAAGCTTTCAAATGAATTAAAGCTCTGTCTGGGTTTTTGATTAATTAATAAGCTGGAATGGAAGATTGCTGCTAATCCTCCGCCCCGGCCCGTGCTACGAGCATTCTGACAGTTAGTGTGACTCGGGGGTGTTGACTCATTTAAACTAACATATTCATCCTGCTGTAACCAGGTTTCTGTAAGGCAGAATAAATCAATATGTTGATCAATTATTATATCATTTACCAACAGGGACTTAGAAGAGAGAGACCTAATGTTTAATAGACCACATTTAACTGTTTTAGTCTGTGGTGCAGTTGAAGGTGCTATATTATTTTTTATTTTTGAATTTTTATGCTTAAATAGATTTTTGCTGGTTATTGGTAGTCTGGGAGCAGGCACCGTCTCTACGGGGATGGGGTAATGAGGGGATGGCAGGGGGAGAGAAGCTGCAGAGAGGTGTGTAAGACTACAACTCTGCTTCCTGGTCCCAACCCTGGATAGTCACGGTTTGGAGGATTTAAGAAAATTGGCCAGATTTCTAGAAATGAGAGCTGCTCCATCCAAAGTGGGATGGATGCCGTCTCTCCTAACAAGACCAGGTTTTCCCCAGAAGCTTTGCCAATTATCTATGAAGCCCACCTCATTTTTTGGACACCACTCAGACAGCCAGCAATTCAAGGAGAACATGCGGCTAAACATGTCACTCCCGGTCTGATTGGGGAGGGGCCCAGAGAAAACTACAGAGTCTGACATTGTTATTGTGGTGAGCTGTGTGGAAGAACAAAGACCAGAGCTTTTGTCTTTTCTGCACCCTGACACAATGAGGTGCTTTATTTTTACACACAACACAGAGACAATGGCAGAAGTCAAACACAGTACACTTTACACTTTACACAAAGAGTGTCATGTTGTTGTTACCATAAGTGTAAAGCACTGATGACTTCCGCCATTCTTGTACGGCTACGGATATGGCTTTTGCTTTCTGACAACTGTGGCAGTCAAAAAACCCACGTGACCAGATTTATGACATCATGAGATGTATCCCGTGTGTTACCCATGAGGATCCATTTGACCCAAAATACATAAACATACCACACAGCAAATGTCAACTCTCCCCAGTTACACACATGCACAGACATACACACTTGGCTTTCAGACAGAGAGAGAGAGCAACACCGGTTTGTGTGGAATCTTGTAACATACATCAATTTGATGCAAAGTGGACACATCATCAGTGATATTACCTGGGGTCACGGAGTGTTTGCGGTTTTTTAAACATTATACACCCTCACCCAGGCGACCCAGCTGGTCACAAGGGAAGGTCTTTATTCAGGGTCTGCTCCTTTCTCTGCCCTTGAGCAAGGCAGCATCTCTACATCTGGAGTTGGTCCCCAGGTGTCAGACTGTGGCTGCACACTGCCCCTAGTGGTTAGATTGTGAGGACATATTTCGTCGTATGTATGCATATATAAACAATGACTTCTTCAAACAGTGACTAAATATAGTCACAAAGTTACTAAATTGGCAACACTGACTGAATGTACAAAGACATAAAATGACATAATTTCCAGCTACACGGTATATCTAGGATGGGCTTTTTCCCTCTCTCTCCTGTTGCTCATGGAGCAAGAGAGAGACTTAAAGGTAACTATTTTTAATGTTTTAATACTTTGGTGAAACAGTTGCATGTTCATTCCTATCTGTAAAAGTATGTCTACGATAGACTGAATATGTTGTTAATGGATCAGATTTAGCTCTGCTGTGTGTGCGCGCGGACGCAATAACTCGCTCAAAACGAGCATTTTGGCACAACGCCAGCTCACAAAAGAGTGATTTTGCAGTCAGTAATGGATGAACACAAAGTTCAAAGTTGGATCACAGTGTCAAAGTGGCTGTGTGTTTAAAGCCACGGAAGAAATAACGCCAGTGAAGCAATGGAAGGAGCACAGAGCTGTGCAGGAACACAGAACGGGCGTGCGCAAAAGAGCAATTTTGCAGACATAACACAAAGTTAAAAGTTGTATCACAGTGACTGTAAGCTGCAGAAGAAATAAAGATATATATATTTTTTGGAAGTGATCCACAGTTGCAGCACTCACTCATTGCAGCCTTGTTTCTTTAGATTGTGTTTAAAAAATGTGACATCTTGAATGGATGCTGTGAACTGAAAACCCACACTTTAAGGGACCGAGTGTGGGAGGTTTGGACCAAACCCATGACTAACGCAGCATTAGTGACCTGTGAGGTTAACCTACTGTATCCCATAAGCAGCCATTAGAGGGCAGAGTGAGGCTTGATGTGGAGCTGTTCTGGGCTGATTTTAGCAGTTAACACAAGATCACAGACACAGAAAGAAAGGAACAAAAAACAGGAGATAAGACGTGTGAAACAGTGTTCAAGACAGCTTGAGCATCTGATGTAGCTGAAAACAAAAGATGCTGGGTTTGACACAAGGGACGAGACAGGGCTCAGAATACAACAGAAAGATTTGAAACAGGGTTCTACACCAAATATGGTTCAAAACAAACAGCACAGGGTTTGAAATAAACCACACAGCATTTGGCACAGAAGAAGTCAGGACTGATAGGACTTGTCCTGACCGATGTGGTGTCCATGCACATCTTCATCCGGTGGGCCTTCTGCAACAAACAACTTCACCACCGCCCAGTGGGCAGATCCCAGCGGGTTTTCCAGCTCGTTTTTATGTCACCATAAATCGTATGAGTATGTACTGCTAAGGTCTGCAGAGCTCAGGTGGATCTTCCACACTGGAGGTTTGTGGGTTTGATCCCTGAGTGTTAAATTGTCAGTCTTGAGAAAGATGTTTAACCCCTGAACTGCTAAACCACAGGCCACGTTGACCTCGAACAAACACGCCATAAGGATTATTCAGGTTCAGCAGCCTCAGCTGATTCCAACAGTTAAACTTGGAGTAGAGACGCCATCACCCTTTGGACTGAACCAGGATGAGTGTAGTTGGTTATATTTATAGTTATTAATGTTTAAACTGTAAAACATTAAGCCTCTTTATCACAAGGGTTTGAACTGTCAGGAATCAAAACTTTCCTTTTCGCTAAGGCTTATAGTTAGGGCTGGATCGGGTGACCCTGGACCATCCCTTGGTTATGTTGCTTTAGACGTAGACTGTGGGGGGGTTCCCATGATGCACTGTTTCTTTCTCTTTTTGCTCTGTATGCACCACTCTGCATTTAATCATTAGTGATCGATCTCTGCTCCCCTCCACAGCATGTCTTTTTCCTGGTTCTCTCCCTCAGCCCCAACCAGTCCCAGCAGAAGACTGCCCCTCCCTGAGCCTGGTTCTGCTGGAGGTTTCTTCCTGTTAAAAGGGAGTTTTTCCTTCCCACTGTGGCCAAGTGCTTGCTCATAGGGGGTCGTTTTGACCGTTGGGGTTTTTCATGGTTATTGTATGGCCTTGCCTTGCAATATGGAGCGCCTTGGGGCAACTGTTTGTTGTGATTTGGCGCTATATAAGAAAAAAGTTGATTGATTGATTGATTTGCATTTTTATTGTAAAGATTCTGTGTCCATCTGTCCATCTGTCTGTCTGTCCATCTGTCTGTCCGTCCATCTGTCTGTCTGTCCATCTGTCCATCAGTCTGTCTGTCCATCTGTCCGTCCGTCCATCTGTCTGTCTGTCTGTCTGTCCATCTGTCCGTCTGTCTGTCTGTCTGTCTGTCCGTCTGTCCGTCCGTCTGTCTGTCTGTCTGTCCGTCTGTCTGTCCGTCCGTCTGTCTGTCCGTCTGTCCGTCCGTCCGTTCATCTGTCTGTCCATCTGTCTGCCTGTCTGTCCGTCTGTCCGTCCGTCTGTCTGTCTGTCTGTGCTCAGCAAAATTCCAGTCCTGTTCCTGCCAGAGTCTTCAAATGAACAGGGAACATTCTTGGGACACAGACCTTGGACAAGTTCAAAGATGGCTAACATGGACATATGTTAAGAGGTCAAAAGATCACATTCTGTTTCCTGTTTTTATGCTCATACGGCCGAGGGTATTTTAGCATTAGTCTTACATTTTATGAGATATCGGTATCGTACGTGTTTTACTCCCTAATTTCTGTATCGGTATTGACCTGAAAATCCGTATCAGTCAGGCTTTATTAAAGCCATTGGATAATTGTGAAATAACATAACAACAACAACATGTTGAAGATTTATCACAGCCAACACACTAACACACACAGCGTGCACACACAAGCACATCTGTATGTCATTTAGTGCATACTCATATCCTCAGATGTCTATAGAGCGGGCCAAAGATTCTGAACACTGAAATCTCTTTCCATTACAAGGACAAATGAGGAACAGATTAAAAGCCGACTAATCTTCATGGAACATATTTTCCTTAAAGCAAATCCTTAATCTCACACCAAAAACAAGCACAAACCTCAGAAAAATGATATTTAAAAAGCAAATTCTCTCAGACAGCACACCAAATGAACAGTTATCAGTTATTGGTGGGATTTCTAAACTTTTACTGTTTATTGCTTTATTTGATTTTATTTTTACTTTTGATAAGCCTTTTTCCAAACAAAGGAACTCAGTTTAAAATCACCACTTAAATACTTGGAGCAGATGGAAGGAAAGAAAAGTACATGACCAGGATAAAAGTGTTTAAAAAAGGAGATCAAGGCTAAAGACATACACACACACACACACACACACACACACACACACACACACACACACACACACACACACACACACACACACACACACACACACACACCACACACACACACACACACACACACACACACACACACACACACACCCTAAATAGGGAATGTTTCAGGGGAAATGAGTCAACAATATGAAAAAAGACCCCCCCCCACCTCTTTATTCTGCACATGGTCTTATTAAAAAACAGATGATGTGAGTGACAGGTGGCATCAAATGATTTCTAAATTTAAAGCCACAAACAGCAAATGTGCTCAGTGTCTGAACAGATATTAATCATAAATAAATCTCATCTTTAGTCTGCTCTCATCTGATGAAAGCAAGATGACCACGCAGAATGGAATGTCCTGTTGACTTCACAGCATGACTCATTGTGCTCACTTTGGGATAAATACTTTGATCCAAACATCTGACATCACTTAATGTGATGACCAGCTGAGGTATACTACAATAAAAACACTGCTTTTTGCATGTAAAGTCAAAAGTTTAAGAGAGACATGAAGAAAGATTAAATGCTTTGTCGTTCGGTCTGTGAGGTTACAAACGTCTGCACTTCTGTAACATCTTCTCATGAGGACATGAGTGATCTTCTTAGCTACATCACTGGTGCCATTAGATTAGATTAGACAGAACTTTATTGATCCCTTGGGAAGAGTCCCTCAGGGAAATTGAAGTTCCAGCAGCATTGTATAGCAGCACACAGGGTAAGAAGCACACAGAGTATCAAAAGTGAAAGTTAAAAAAACAGTTTGCAATATAAATACCAGACATACTGCTTGCTGCTGGTTAACTGGCTCCTACTGTTGCTCTCCTTCCCGTCCTCTGTCTTCCTGTTCCTCCTCCTCCCCCTGAGTGAGGAGTTTTTCAGTCTGTTGGTCCTGCATTTGGGAAGGATCAGTCTGTGTCTGAAGAGGTTCCTCTGGTTGCTGATGATGGTGTGCAGAGGCTGACTGGCATCGTCCATAATGTCCAGCAGTTTGTCCAGTGTTCTCTTCTCTGCCACCGTCACCAGAGAGTCCAGCTTCATGCCAACCACAGAGCCAGCCCGCCTGATCAGTTTGTCCAGCCTGGATGTGTCCTTTTGGATGTGCTGCCTCCCCCAACAGCACACCACAGTGTAAAAGAGGACACTGGCTACTATGGACTGGTAGAACATCCACAGGAGTTTCCTGCAGATGTTAAACCACCGCAGTCTCCTCAGAAAGTCCAGCCTGCTCTGTCCCTTCCTGTACAGTTGGTTGGTGTGGGTTGTCCAGTCCAGTTTGCTGTCCAGCCACAGTCTGAGGTACTTGTAGGAATCCACAGTCTCCACCTCAGCTCCCTGGATCAGAACTGGTCACGGACTTGGTCTGGACTTCCCAAAGTCAGTGACCAGCTCCTGTTGAGCTGCAGATGGTTTGTGTGCACTCTAAAACATGCAGCTGTGTTCAGGGGTGTAGCACCAAATTCTGGGCCCTAGGCATTCGCCATATTGAAGAGACCCCATTTTCTAGAAAAATGGTGCCATTTGGTGCATTCCTGTCTGTTAAAATGCACAGGAACCCCCAACTCAATATAACTCGCTTTCAAGATCACCTCTTTTCAAAGAATTTGGTTAGCAGCTGCTTTCCCTCATTTAGTTTTCTTTCCCTGTCCTTTTTTCTCTTCTTTTTTGAAATCCGGACTTTGATTTTTTTTTTAGGAAAGACATATTTTATTTCAGTCTAAACACTAGGGCTGCAACTAAGATTATTTTACTAATCAGTTCATCGGTCGATTATTTTTTCAATTAATCGTTTCGGTTTTTTTTACTTACATGTGAGTTTTGCCATTATTTCTTTAAGTGAGTTATTATTAAAAGGCCTTTATCACGCAACATCAGCGTTTGACCTTGTAACAAAGTTATGTTATATTCTGGTCAAAAACATACCTGGAGTAGTGTTTAGTTTTATTTGCACATACATACATCACCGACACACCAGAGAGAGATTTCCATCAGGTTTAGATGCCGACAGCAACTATCTCAACCACTGACAACATATTACAGCAAGAGTCCACAAAAGTATTTTAAAGGCCTGACGAAAGTGTAATATGTGATCTTTAAAAACACATTTTCATGAAAAAAGACGCAAATGTGCAGTTTACGGCATTTAATTTTTTTCTTGTGTAAAAATATATATTTTAGATGTGGTTTGACTGAAACAAATTGTCATTAAACTTAAATAAAACAGGGATGAAGTGAAGGTTTAAGAGTAACTGTGTTCACAGGAAACATTTATTTCTATATGCTGATTGTTAGTTGGATTTATCTTTTCTGTTGTGTTTAATCAGGTTCTTTTGTTTCTTTTCTAAAATTATATTGTAGCATTACTGGTTATTATTACTATTATTGTTGTTGATATTATTACTAATATACAAATAAAAAATAAATTAAAAATATTACAATTTGTAATATATTTGACTCTTTTACGACAACAAATGCTGAGCCATGAATTATTATACAGAAAACAAATGTGCTGACAGCTGCAACAGCTTAATGCTAACTTTAACATTGAAAATGCCATAGACATGCTAATGCGTTAGCATTGGTCCCGTTTTTAAGTTATAAAATACATCTATCAACTGTTTCAGAAGAACATAATAGGTCAGATTAACATAAAAAGGTAAATATTAATCACAGACATATGCTCTTTGGAGTTTTAGTGGGGAAAAATTCTGATTAAGCGAAATAAAACGCTGAATCAACAAAGCACCAGGTTGAAGTACTGCTTCAATCTGCGAATCAGTGCTTTGATTGGTTCAAGGTTCAAAGCAAAGCCGCACTGCAGAAACGGTTGATTTATATGGAAGAAACGAAACATTTGCAGCAAAACAAAGTAATTTAACAACTAATCAATGACTAAATTAGTTGATAACTATTTTAATAATCGATTAAATCGATTAGTTGTTTCAGCTCTATGAAACACCTCCACTTTCTGTCAGATCCCGTTTCAGATGTGTGTGTGTGTGTGTGTGTGTGTGTGTGTGTGTGTGTGTGTGTGTGTGTGTGTGTGTGTGTGTGTGTGTGTGTGTGTGTGTGTGTGGCAGAGTGCAACCTGTGCACCTGGACTAAACCATTGTACAACTGTACAGGGGTGGAAGGGCCCTCAGAGATCTTTCAATATTATTGTTAGAATGGAATTATGTTTTGCAACATTTATACATTCATTCTAATTATATTCTTTTACAACATGAATTGTATGGACATTAATAACATGCAACATAAAAATGTATTTAATGCCAGTTTTTTGTGGACCCCCCCCCCATGCTCTTTACCCCCCAGTCTTACGCCCCTGGCTGTGTTTAGTTATGTCCACTCAACTTTACACGTTGAGTTCAACATCCAAAACTTGTAAGAGTTCTTTATGTTAAAGAGACGGAGCAAGTGGACATAACTAAACACAGATGCATGTTTTAGAGTGTGGCACCAGGCAGCAAAGTCCTTCACTGGGCTCCTGTCCTCATCCTCTCTGTCATCCCTGATGCACCCAACGTCTGTGTCATCTGTGAACATCTGGATGTGACACAGCTCAGAGTTGGAGCAGAAGTCCGAGGGTGAAGAGAAGAGGGGCCAGCACCCTGCCCTGGGGTGCTCCGGTGCTGCTGATCACAGTGTCAGACGTGGTGTCCCTCAGCCTGACATACCGCGGCCTGTCGGTGAGGTAGCTGGAGAGAAACATTAGCATGTTCATCTTTTGGGCCATAGCTCATCTCCTATTCAAGGGAGAGTCCTCAAACAAAAACTGAAACATGCATCAAAATGTTTAAGTTCTCAAATTGGATTTCCAGTCGTGTCTCAGTGTGTATTTGAGTTCCAGTCTCTGAAAAATCTGGCCATTTCTTGACAGGTTACAACTTTGAGCCTGTTTGGGACTCTGGCCCATTTTTTGTTTTTCATGTGATGGAGCCAAATTCTGGCTTTGAATGTTTTAACTCTTAGTGGTGTCTCAGATTTAATACAGCTTTAAAATAGCAAAGTTTAACTACTAACCATGAAGCGGTGGCATTGGCTGGTCATGTTCACTGCCATCTACAGTCAAACATTTCTGCCCTTTTCTGTTATAAGGATTTCTATTCAGAAATATTATGGAGCCCCAAGTTGTTTTGAAAGTCTGTCTCTGAATTGTTTCCTATCATTCCATCTCCACGCTGAACCCTAATCCTTGTGAGTTACACTCTGACTGCATGCCGTCCCTCAACCTCACGTTCTACAAACCAAACCAGAGGAAAATGTCTTCTTAAAAGTTGACTCTTACGCCTCTCCTCCACGGAATGTCATATGTGGCAGCTGCTCCTCCCCTTTGCACAGGGAGGAGTGAGGAGAAAAGGGGGTGAAGGGCCATGAGGGAGAGATGTGACTGAAGGAGAATGTGGGAGAGGAGGAGGAGCAGGAGGAGGCAAGGAGGTGTGTTGATCTGCTGCTAAAATCCATTCCAGACATAGGTTTTTCCTGCCCTGGCGCGGCCACAAGGCTGCTTCAGTTTGCAGCCCGTTACATTTTCTTCCTCTCTGCTTGCTGCTGCTCCACCAGACTGGACAAAACGCTCCAGAACTCAGCATTTTGCTCAGCACCATCCATGCCTTCAGAGAATCTCTTCTGACCTGATCACAGCCGAGTATCTGCACACTGAGATATCGATGTCTGCAAAGTTTTCCACATTTGGCTGCTTCCTGGAGTAAATCCCATCAGACTTACTGGCTCTTCGTGGAGAAATGAGGGCTGTGATACTTGTCATCCTGGTCAGTGTCGCACTGTACTGTGTGTCAGTCGATGCTCAGGGACGGGATGATAAACTCTCCGGAAGCCAGACTGCTGTGGAAGATCTGGTTCGGGATGTGGGACAGGAGGATGGACAGGATGCTCTGCTGTCAGACGAACCTGCTGAAGTGGTTGAGACGACAAAACCAAAGAAGAAGAAAACACCTGAGGAAATTGAAGCAGGTTGGTAGTGTTCCTTATTCTGATGGTATCTCCAGAGTTAAGGTTGAATCATATTTGGGTAGTTTGTCTTGAACTCTGTGCTGCTGCTGCAAACACAAGTCTATGTTCCCCGTTACAGCCAAAGTGATATGAAATCTAAATGCCAGACTGGCTTCAAACCTGTCACCTTCTACATGGTCTACATGTTGTGTTGTCTCAGGTCGTTCAAAGCTCTTCATATTGTGCTGCTGCTTTTGACATTTGGCTTCTGTCAGACACAGAAGAACGAGGCTGTTAATGAGACACAGGGCCAGTTTTGCTTTCTGCATCACACAAATGCATGAGAAAACAACACAATACATATATATATATATATATATATATATATATATATATATATATATATATATATATATATATATATATTCTACCTCATTTTCTTATTTTATTGTATTGTTACAAGTATTTTTATTATTGCTTACCCTTGCACATTTTCCTCTATTTGCACCCATCTTGTGTGTTTTTGTAAGAGCTGACGTAACATGTGAATTTCTCCACTGTGAGATCAATAAAGTCTTATCTAAATATGATTCAGGAACAATCGTTTTTATTACAGAATGATTCACTATGATGCAATCTGACATAATTCTTTGTTTAATGACAGCATTCATTTTCCAGGATAAATCAGGATCAGCATTGTTTACCTTCAGATTCATATTTGATGAAAAATCAGGGACCTTCTACAGGTTTTTGCTACTATGGTGCAGGATGCAGCACACTGGTTCTACCACTGGTGGCAGCACTGCATACAGTACCAGGAAGCGCAGCATAAAAGAAGCCCAGAAGAACAAGCCAACCATTATCAGCACAGCATAACTGTCCCCAATCTGAGTTGGTACCATCCTGTAAAAAACCTGTGATGCTGATTGTAATGTTCAAACATTTATCCTTTATACCACCGACCACTGTCAGACATGTTGATTTTGTTTCTACCTCACAGCCAAAGTTAAAGTTCCTGGGACCAGTCTTGTGAGAGCCTCGTCTTGACCTTTGAATTTTTACGAAAGTGGAATACACACAAATAGCTGTGAAAATAAGCTTAATTCAGTTGAGTCATAGCATAAAAATTAAATGGAAAGGACTGGATTTGTATAGCGCTTTTCTGTCTGAATCAGAAGCTAAACGTGCTTTATAATGATGCCTCACATTCACACACACACACACACACACACACACACACACCGATGTCATGGTGCTGCCATACAAGGCGCTCACTACACACCAGGAGAAACTCGAGGATGAAGGACCTTCCTCAAGGACCATTAGTGATTGTCTGCTCTGGCTGGGGTTTGGGTTTGACAGCCCAACACGTAACGACCACACCATCACCTCCCCAACTTGTTAATGTCAAAGGTCCTACTGATGTCCTCCTGACATCCCCTAATTAAGACATGGACCTCCAGGAGAGGTAGAAACAAGTACAAGTTTGGGGTGGTTGATATATATATATATATATATATATATATATATATATATATATATATATATATATATATATATATATATATATATATATATATTACAGTGTATTTCCCATAAGGTATTTCTCACTGATTTTTGAAGATTAGTTGAACATCTCATCTGTCTGTGTCACTCCAATCATTGCAGTAGCGTTGTAGTCCAGTGTGTGGTGCACACCCATAAGGGCCCCTTCACACATAGTGCAGTTTGGCCGAAGTGCGCATGAAGCAGGAACTGTGTGCAAAATGTGTAAAATCGTCCTGTATATTATTTGGAGTCAGTCTGGTTCATTTTGCTCTATTTCATATTTTAGTGTGGCCCTTCTGGACATCCCAGGTAAACAGCACGTACTGTGTTTGGACGGACATGGACTAACAACTGCCCACTGTGACGCACGTGTGTCTGTTTGCTGTCATCATGTGGACATACAACCCCAATTCCAATGAAGTTGGGATGTTGTGTGAAATGTAAATAAAAACAGAATACAATGATTTTCAAATCCTCTTCAACCTATAATAAATTGAATACACCACAAAGACAATATATTTAATGTTCAAACTGATAAACTTTATTGTTTTTGTGCAAATATTTGCTCATTTTGAAATGGATGTCTGCAACAGGTTTCAAAAAAGCTGGTACAGTGGTATGTTTCCCACTGTGTTACATCACCTTTCCTTCTAACAACACTCAATAAGCGTTTGGGAACTGAGGACACTAATTGTTGAAGCTTTGTAGGTGAAATTCTTTCCCATTCTTGCTTGATGTACAACTTCAGTTGTTCAACAGTCCGGGGTCTCCGTTGTCATATTTTGTGCTTCATAATGCGCCACACATTTTCACTGGGCGACAGGTCTGGACTGCAGGCAGGCCAGTCTAGTACCCGCACTCTTTTACTATGAAGCCACGCTGTTGGAACACGTGCAGAATGTGGCTTGGCATTGTCTTGCTGAAATAAACAGGGACGTCCCTGAAAAAGACGTTGCTTGGATGGCAGCATGTGTTGCTCCAAAACTTGGATGTACCTTTCAGCATTGATGGTGCCATCACAGATGTGTAAGTTGTCCATGTCATGGGCACTAACACACCCCCATACCATCACAGATGCTGGCTTTGAACTTTGCGCTGGTAACAATCAGGATGGTCTTTTTCCTCTTTTGTCCAGAGGACAAAAGAGGAAAAAGACATTTACATTTACATTTACATTTACATTTACAGGATAACATTTACATTTACTCTGATGGACTACCCAGCAGTGGGGAATAAGTTTCATTACACTAGAAGTCTTTCAGAAAGCGCTGTAACTAGGTTTAAGGATATGATTCCTTTATGTTCTCTAATGCCATATACCAACACAGTGCAGAGTAGCTACCTAAACTCTGTAAGGGAGATAGAGTATCTCGTCAATAGTTTTACATCCTCATTGAAGACAACTTTGGATGCTGTAGCTCCTCTGAAAAAGAGAGCTTTAAATCAGAAGTGTCTGACTCCATGGTATAACTCACAAACTCGTAGCTTAAAGCAGATAACCCGTAAGTTGGAGAGGAAATGGCGTCTCACTAATTTAGAAGATCTTCACTTAGCCTGGAAAAAGAGTCTGTTGCTCTATAAAAAAGCCCTCCGTAAAGCTAGGACATCTTTCTACTCATCACTAATTGAAGAAAATAAGAACAACCCCAGGTTTCTTTTCAGCACTGTAGCCAGGCTGACAAAGAGTCAGAGCTCTATTGAGCTGAGTATTCCATTAACTTTAACTAGTAATGACTTCATGACTTTCTTTGCTAACAAAATTTTAACTATTAGAGAAAAAATTACTCATAACCATCCCAAAGACGTATCGTTATCTTTGGCTGCTTTCAGTGATGCCGGTATTTGGTTAGACTCTTTCTCTCCGATTGTTCTGTCTGAGTTATTCTCATTAGTTACTTCATCCAAACCATCAACATGTTATTAGACCCCATTCCTACCAGGCTGCTCAAGGAAGCCCTACCATTATTTAATGCTTCGATCTTAAATATGATCAATCTATCTTTATTAGTTGGCTATGTACCACAGGCCTTTAAGGTGGCAGTAATTAAACCATTACTTAAAAAGCCATCACTTGACCCAGCTATCTTAGCTAATTATAGGCCAATCTCCAACCTTCCTTTTCTCTCAAAAATTCTTGAAAGGGTAGTTGTAAAACAGCTAACTGATCATCTGCAGAGGAATGGTCTATTTGAAGAGTTTCAGTCAGGTTTTAGAATTCATCATAGTACAGAAACAGCATTAGTGAAGGTTACAAATGATCTTCTTATGGCCTCGGACAGTGGACTCATCTCTGTGCTTGTTCTGTTAGACCTCAGTGCTGCTTTTGATACTGTTGACCATAAAATTTTATTACAGACATTAGAGCATGCCATAGGTATTAAAGGCACTGCGCTGCTGTGGTTTGAATCATATTTGTCTAATAGATTACAATTTGTTCATGTAAATGGGGAATCTTCTTCACAGACTAAAGTTAATTATGGAGTTCCACAAGGTTCTGTGCTAGGACCAATTTTATTTACTTTATACATGCTTCCCTTAGGCAGTATTATTAGACGGTATTGCTTAAATTTTCATTGTTACGCAGATGATACCCAGCTTTATCTATCCATGAAGCCAGAGGACACACACCAATTAGCTAAACTGCAGGATTGTCTTACAGACATAAAGACATGGATGACCTCTAATTTCCTGCTTTTAAACTCAGATAAAACTGAAGTTATTGTACTTGGCCCCACAAATCTTAGAAACATGGTGTCTAACCAGATCCTTACTCTGGATGGCATTACCCTGACCTCTAGTAATACTGTGAGAAATCTTGGAGTCATTTTTGATCAGGATATGTCATTCAAAGCGCATATTAAACAAATATGTAGGACTGCTTTTTTGCATTTACGCAATATCTCTAAAATCAGAAAGGTCTTGTCTCAGAGTGATGCTGAAAAACTAATTCATGCATTTATTTCCTCTAGGCTGGACTATTGTAATTCATTATTATCAGGTTGTCCTAAAAGTTCCCTAAAAAGCCTTCAGTTAATTCAAAATGCTGCAGCTAGAGTACTGACGGGGACTAGAAGGAGAGAGCATATCTCACCCATATTGGCCTCTCTTCATTGGCTTCCTGTTAATTCTAGAATAGAATTTAAAATTCTTCTTCTTACTTATAAGGTTTTGAATAATCAGGTCCCATCTTATCTTAGGGACCTCGTAGTACCATATCACCCCAATAGAGCGCTTCGCTCTCAGACTGCAGGCTTACTTGTAGTTCCTAGGGTTTGTAAGAGTAGAATGGGAGGCAGAGCCTTCAGCTTTCAGGCTCCTCTCCTGTGGAACCAGCTCCCAATTCAGATCAGGGAGACAGACACCCTCTCTACTTTTAAGATTAGGCTTAAAACTTTCCTTTTTGCTAAAGCTTATAGTTAGGGCTGGATCGGGTGACCCTGAACCATCCCTTAGTTATGCTGCTATAGACGTAGACTGCTGGGGGGTTCCCATGATGCACTGTTTCTTTCTCTTTTTGCTCTGTATGCACCACTCTGCATTTAATCATTAGTGATCGATCTCTGCTCCCCTCCACAGCATGTCTTTTTCTTGGTTCTCTCCCTCAGCCCCAACCAGTCCCAGCAGAGGACTGCCCCTCCCTGAGCCTGGTTCTGCTGGAGGTTTCTTCCTGTTAAAAGGGAGTTTTTCCTTCCCACTGTAGCCAAGTGCTTGCTCACAGGGGGTCGTTTTGACCGTTGGGGTTTTACATAATTATTGTATGGCCTTGCCTTACAATATAAAGCGCCTTGGGGCAACTGTTTGTTGTGATTTGGCGCTATATAAAAAAATTGATTGATTGATTGAGGACACGACGTCCATGATTTCCAAAAACAATTTGAAATGTGGACTCATCAGACCACAGCACACTTTTCCACTTTGCGTCTGTCCATTTCAAATAAGCTCGGGCCCAGAGAAGGCGGTGGCGTTTCTGGATGTTGTTGATGTATGGCTTTTGCATGGTAGAGTTTTAACTTGCACTTGTAGATGTAGCGATGAACTGTGTTAACTGACAATGGTTGTTATGTGTCGGACGCAGCTCGGAGAACCGACCAGCGTTTGAAGGACCCAGTATGAAATAAGCAGAGCACGGTACAAAGGCTAACTGAATTTAATACATAACAGTGAAAATGTAATAACAGAAAGGTGCGGCCTGGCGTGGTGCGCTCCCAGCAGCGCTAATGGTCCGGAGCCAGAAGCTGTTTCGGACCCAAGGACCCCGCCGACACCCCCCAGGTGGCCGCAACAACCGAGTCTGTGAAAGAAGGAACCATTATGTGAGTCCACACTCTACACACAGAACACTTAAAGGTGTACAAACAGCAAACACTTCCTGGCTTGATTACTGATCAGCTTCCAACCTGCAGGCATGGAACATCCCGTTCACAAATCACCACCGCAGTGGAAGCTGATACATGACTAACATACAGCTCAATACAATAAGGTGTGAGGGACACCACATTTACTGACTGTATAACTGTTAGTCACAAAATCTAACGTACCTCAGGAAGTGTGCTGACGAGCGTGAGACCTCACCCCCTCCTCTTTCACAGACCGTGCATCAAACCTGGACATTCTCAGCGTCCGCTGCTGATGAGATGGCTCCCAAGACGACGATCTCACCTGTCTGGTCACAAGGTCGAGTCTCTGGCAAATACACACTGTGCACTCCAGTCTTAAATGCCAACATGCTCCAATCCATCCAGATGCACCTCAGCTGTGAGTCCTGACGAGTCGCAGGTGATCAGGGTGAGGTCCTGACAGCCTCAGCAACACAGCCACTCAGTCCCAAATGCACGCCACCTGGGAGGAAAACAAAAAGACAAACAAAACCGGCAGCCAGGCCCCCCCAGCCATATAACAATGGTTTTCTGAAGTGTTCCCGAGCCCACAAGGTAAGATCCTTTACACAATGATGTTGGTTTTTAATGCAGTGCCGCCTGAGGGATCGAAGGTCACGGCCATTCAATGTTGGTTTTTGGCCTTGCAGCTTATGTGTAGAAAGTTCTCCAGATTCTCTGAATCTTCTGATTATATTATGGACTGTAGATGATGGAATCCCTAAATTCCTTGCAACCGAATGTTGAGAAACATTGTTCTTAAACTGTTGGACTATTTTTCACACATTTGTTCACAAAGTGGTGATCCTCACCCCATCTTTGCTTGTGAACGGCTGAGACTTTTGGGGATGCAAGAATGGGAAAGAATTCCACCTACAAAGCTTCAACAATTAGTGTCCTCAGTTCCCAAACGCTTATTGAGTGTTGTTAGAAGGAAAGGTGATGTAACACAGTGGGAAACATACCACTGTACCAGCTTTTTTGAAATGTGTTGCAGGCATCCATTTCAAAATGAGCAAATATTTACACAAAAACAATAAAGTTTATCAGTTTGAACATTAAATATCTTGTAGAGCAAAAACAAAGAGTTCACTGTGCTTCTGTATAGCACAAACAAATTTGGTGCAACCAGATAGGACTAATTTGTAAAAGAGAAAAATAACTGGTGCAACACAGAAAAATTGTAAATGTAAAAATGTACATACATTTTTGCTTTTTATTAAATTGTCTGCCACTTATTTCTGTGTTGCACCAGTTATTTTTCTCTTTTATTAAATATCTTGTCTTTGTGGTGTATTCAATTGAATATAGGTTGAAGAGGATTTGAAAATCATTGTATTCTGTTTTTATTTACATTCATCACAACGTCTCAACTTCAATGGAAGTGGGGTTGTAAATAAAAACATACGAGGTCTGTCAATAAAGTATAGGTCCTTTTAATTTTTTTCAAAAACTATATGGATTTCATTCATATGTTTTTACGTCAGACATGCTTGAACCCTCGTGCGCATGCGTGAGTTTTTCCGTCCGCACGTCTTTCATTAAAAAAATCTCCTTTAACAGTGGAATATCCGGATAAAATGCTGAAACCGACTTCTTCTGAAACGTCTCTGTTCTCTCACGACGTCCTGGATCAATAGAGCCTGAAATGTGGAGGTTTTCAGCTTGAAACAGGCTGATGACGCCGCCTGAGAGTGCTGCACGACGTCTCGCACCGTGGGAAGTCCTTAAAGTGACAGAATCACCTCAAAATCTCTCATCAGCCGTTAAAATTTTCACTGAAAACCAGCTTAATTTTTCGAACCATGTCCACTTCGATGTGTCTCACAGGTTTAGAAAACATTTTGATCAAACAACGTGCCAGTCTCTCAGCAACTTCTCAGACAAAGGAATTCCGACGAGGGGCTGGACGACTCCTCCCACAAGGAGTGCTCACAGGCGAATGACGTCACCGACAGGCGTGGAAAAACTCACGCATGCGCACGAGGGTTCAAGCATGTCTGACGTAAAAACATATGAATGAAATCCATATAGTTTTTGAAAAAAATAAAAAGGACCGTTACTTTATTGACAGCCCTCGTATACTGCTGTGGTGATATATGCTGTGGGCTGCAGCGTGCACGCTCCCTCGCTACAGCCCACTGACAGGTTGCCCCTAGGTTGAAACGGACTGTCACATCAGAACACGGAGCGGATAATCTGATTTTCACATCACCCATGTGAGCTCGGTTCCATATGATGCAGTGTCAGTTCCGGCGCGCTGTCCACAAGACACGTGTGTTGGGCAGGACAGGTGTGCGGACAAGCTGGGCACATGCCAGGAGATGTGGACATGAGAAGAGTGAACTGCTTTTCATTCATGTCATTTCATGACTGTACGTCTGTGACCATGGGTCATCTACAAAGGAACAGATTGATCATATTTGTATTGTCTGCTTGATAAGAGGGATTCAATATAAAATGCTGTGTTTTTTATGGTGTATGGTTTTTTTAAAATACATCTATCTCTTTGTTGATTTTAGGCATTTTCCCCACACCATTTATAATCCAGTGACAGTAGCTCAGTGATAAAGTTTCGGGCTGGCAATCAGTAAAGTGCAGGTATGAATCCCGTGGGTGATATGTTTTTTTTATTATTATTTATTGCACATCAGCGGCACGATGTGGTTCCACAGGTACCAGCTGGTTTTTAGTTTTTATTTATTCCACATCAGTGGCAAGATGTGGTTCACCTCGCACTGTGTTCCTGCTCAAAAGACACCGTTGCGTGTACGAGCCCTCATGCACGTCTGCCCGTCAGTGCAATGTTTTGTGGTGCGCTAATTCAAACTGTTTCACACTGTTTTGTCATATTCAACCAAACTTCGCACTATGTGTGAAGGGGGCTTAAGACACTGTAGTACATCAATGGAAGTTGCTATTTAACTTGAAGACAGATTACTGTCTTATTTGCAGATGTTTGAATTAGATTGTGTCTAATGTCTACAGTTGAATGCTAATGTTAGCTAGTTTCTAGCATTAGCCTTAAGTTGCAGTTCATCAAACATTAGGCAGCTCTTAGCTAACATTCGGTAAGACAAGGACATCCAGATTCAGAGTATTCACAGAAAGTAAGAGTCCTTGTGCACACTGGGTTTCACATTCTTTTTCTTTAAGCAATTACATCATGAAAGACAAACGGCTGATGATGTCATTAATAAAAGCTCTGGGGACGTCATAATCTGCATCTGCAAATATTAATGCTGACAGCAGCTGGTTCAAACATATATGAATGAAATTCAGTTTATTTATACAGCGCCAAATCACAAGATGCTTCAGAGGAGTAAAGTTGAACTTTATCCAGCCTCGGACTGAGAGCACAGCGGTGGTGTCTGCTACATGGAGACTGTTGGAACATGTTGAATATATGACTTCTGTCATCGCTGCTGCTCCCTGAAGGTTTGCTCTTTATTGGCAGGATTTAAGAAGATGAAGCCAATATGGTTTCTGAAGAATCTTAAGATTTATTTAATCATATCACTCATTAAAATTCTCCCACTGTATAATTTTCTTCTCTCTACACCAGGGCTGCCCAGTTTCTGTCCTATGAAATGAATCTGGGGGAGGGAAATGGGCCAAAAATACATTTTAATTTTATGTCAAAATATGTTTTATGTTTTTGTTTTTGAACAAAATTAACATTTGAAATGTAAAACAATTTTCTGCAAACTCCTTGCAGTTTTTTTTTAAATGAATGTATAGATGACAGAGATCAGATGTTTCTTTTTACATAACATATCTCAAAGGAAAGACACGTGAGCGTGCAGGCAAGACGCTTTGGAAGATTAAGTTGAAAACAACTGTTTTGTCCATCTCTGTAATAAGTGAAACTTTCACTTAACGGAAACATTCATGAAAATGACAGCACACAAGAACCATTCAGTACTGGATAATTCTATGTTTACGACATTTAAATTTCACATCACAAAATGCCCCCCAGGCTGCCTGAGGGCATTTTGTGATGTCAAATGTCTGAATAATTTCAGTGTCTGACAGATCTTGCATAACATTTTTCAATGACGCAGTGATGGCAAAACCTCATTAAAAATCTGGTGGGGGGGTCTTAGCCCACTAGGTGGCTCTATTCATACAAAAATGGGCCGACCATCACGGCGCTCCACAACTTCAACGTGTAAAATTGTGGTCAGATGTGGAACTGCAGTAAGTCTTAATCGAAAACCTCTTTTGCTGTAAACATCGTGCTGGGCAAGACAAAGGGCCAAATCAAAGCGAGGGCGGGTCAAACACGGCCCTTGGCCACATATTGGGTGGCCTGGTTCTACACAGTAAATTTTTCAGAGTAAAATAGACTCTGCAGGAGTACATTTGTTCTCACTCCAAATAGCATTACAGAAATAACTCAGTCATACTCGTGATGACGGATCTGAGAGCATGAATCAAT
Organism: Thalassophryne amazonica; assembly: GCF_902500255.1. Taxonomy (NCBI): domain Eukaryota; kingdom Metazoa; phylum Chordata; class Actinopteri; order Batrachoidiformes; family Batrachoididae; genus Thalassophryne; species Thalassophryne amazonica. Next base: position 2,105,350 of record NC_047119.1, read on the forward strand.
GACGTGTTGCCTCATCTATGATACCACAGACCTGTCCAGGATCCTGGTCCCTGGATAGAAGACAACCCTGTAGACCATGGGTCCATCCACACTTCCTGAAAATAACCATCGATCTGCCAGAACCCGGTAAAACATGAACGTCCCTTCCGCCTTTTCTGACAGCGGGGTTCATCAGCACTGAGGCACCAGTGTGTTGGATTATACTCTGAGAAAAGCCCACATGGCCAAAATGTTGTAGAGTCTATTCCCTCATGACACTTTTCCCTCATCTTTTCTCATAAGTGAGCAACTTTTCTGGACTTATCACCAAATTTTGCATCCACAGTTTGGAGCCAAACTAGAAGAAGAAAAGCTGCAGAAGAAAAGAAGAAAAAAAAAATCCTTCTCTTATCTTATTTTGCTCTTCCAGCTTTTTCTGTGGATGCAGATGTTGTTTGTCTCAAACATCAATTTCTTTACTTTCATGCAACACAGCCATAGAGATTCACAAACGATTCGTGCATTTTCCACATTGATGTCAGTGCAGAGCTGAAACGTGGGAGTTGTTGTTTTAGTGAACAGGCTGTGGATAATTGATGTGATTCAGCTGGTGGTCTGACGTTTTCTTGGCAGCTTGGCCACATTGCTGCTTTTTCAACATGAAACACAACTTCAAACCCGTCTGACCCGTCTGCTGCTCGTCGTGTCAAGCAAACTGGTCAGAAGTGAGTTTTCGGCAGTAGTCATGCACAGAGTGAATCTGTCTCAAATGAGTCAGTGCAAAAGCCTCGTGTGCAAAACACACAAAGCACGAGCAGCAGCAGAAATGTTTCCACGACCATTTTCCATAAGTGAGCAGACAAGATTTATTGGGGGGGCTCCTTTTCAGTAGCACTAATGTTCTCAATATTAACTTTCCACTGAATGAAGCAAAACCACAAGTCAGTGGAAGACAGAAAACTATCTGAAACTAGAACTATCCTGTTTGGGGGGAGCACAGTTTGCTGATAATGCAGCATTTTTATGATAAGTAACTTTGAAGTATGAACCCAATGCTGGATCAGATTAAACTCAAAAACATTCCTTCACTGGTGTCTCATGCCACATAAAGTGCCATTTCTGTGTTGGTGTTTTGCTGACAGTTGTGACATGCGGCCGCCCTGTAAACCTGAGGCTGAGTAATGGAATGGCTCTGATGGGCCGGTGCATTACAACAAACATCAGGAAACAAGTCTAGACGAAGAAAACAAACAGCCCTCTGCGTGCTTGTTGGACTCTGATGAGTGTAAGATGCGGGCGTAACGCGGAGGAGGATGAAACGCAGTTCAGCCTCTTTGAAGATCTCTTCTCTGTAATATTCAATGGAATTTAACGCAAAGCCACATACAGCATAATGTAAAGTTTATAACTACTTACAAAAACAGTGGGCGTGGTCCCAAGTCTGAAGATCACCACCCTTTGATTGCTGATGACAGATCAACAGCACAGCTTTACTGGTAGCCACATCCTCTTTTCTTGGTCAACCACTATAAACCACAAAAACTGAGCAGAGTCGGTCGCTTGAAACAATGTATTGCTGATGTGATAATCACGACATGTGATGCTCAGGTAAACTGCTCCATGTCACTTCAAATCACCATCATTTTTATGAGAGCCCGGCTGATAAATCAAGAAGATATAACTGGCCCCAATGAAGTACTTGCAGATAAATTGGTGTGGAAGGTATTTGTGTGGTAATATTGTTGGAAAATTCAATGACATGCAGAGTAAGTCAGTTCTTTGAACTTCTCTCTTTTTTTATGACACGGCATAACTGGACATGAACAGCAGAGACAAAAAAATCATTTAGAAGCTGCTGATGGAGCAGCACCCAGAAAACAATTAATCCCCGGCTGAAGCTGGCCCTTGATCTAATGGATGGAAGAGAATTCCATAATTGGGCCAAAGATGGTAGAAATTCACTGCGAGGTCATGGGATCTCACAGACGTTGTAACCTGGGGTCATGGACATGGATATTAGGCATCAGCTGGCATAACAACTCAGCTTTTAACAACTTTTTCACTCAGGGTTGCCACAGCAGATCCGACTTGGACCTGCATGTTGATTTGGCACTAGTTTTACACTGGATGCCCTTCCTGATTCAACTCCACATGACACAGGGAGTGGGTAGGAACTGGGAACCAGGAACTTTCTGCTCTGAAAACAAGCACTCTAACTGCTTGGCCACCACCCTGTGAGAAGTCAGAATCCTTATTACTGTGTTTGTCAAGGATTTATGAATGTTTCTGGAATTTAGATGCTTGTCATTTATGGCCTGCAACAGAGCTGAAAAAAGTTGAGGCAGGGGCAATTTATGCTAAACATTTAATGCTGAAATCATCACTTTTACAGCCAGTTTTCTTCAGACAAATCAAGGGATGGATGTGTGAACATTTCTAAGTGACTGAATGTGACTTCATTAAGAAATCAATCGCGATGGTACTGTGTGGTAAGTCTGTGTCAAATAGCTTGTTCTCAGTAAATGAGTGACCATGCTGGAAGTAGATGAGTGAGACAAGACGCCTGTGACAGTTCTGAAAAAATATAGGCTTCTGATGTGAGGTAATTCATCACAATGTCACAATCACATGATAAATGAGGTCACCAAACCATCGTCTCATGCTCAAGTCATTTTATTTTATTTGTACAGCACCAAATTACAACATTGTTGTCTGGAGGCTCTTGTGCTTATTTACTTTCAAGGAAATGTTCCAAAGCACTGTGATTGTTCTGTCAAAAATAATCATGTATAGACTAAAATATATCTGACATTAAGCCATTTCTGTCATAAATGTAACATGTCATAACAAGGAAAGCTGAAGGACGATGGATGAGGACTTTTAATATGTTGTGGAGGCTACTGAGAGGACAATGTTCAGCTTTATCCTGATTTGTTCTGACCTTTTTTCCATTTTGATTGGATTAATGACGTATGTTAAATCTGTATACAATTTTAAACAATTTAGCATTCTTTTCTCTTTACTCCATTCTTTGAAGCCAGGGCAAAGAAAGCAGCAGAAAGGGAGGCCAAAGCCAAAAAGCAGAAAGGCCCCAAACCCACCAAGAAACCAAAACCACCCAAACCAACCAGAAAACCAAAAGCACCAAAACCCACAAAGAAGCCAAAGGTGCCCAAACCCAGCAAGAAAACAACTACCACAGTGCAGCCAACCACCGGGCAACCAACCATCAGGCAGCCAACCATCAGGCAACCAACCATCAGGCAACCAACCATCAGGCAACCAACCATCAGGCAGCCAACCATCAGGCAACCAACCATCAGGCAGCCAACCATCAGGCAACCAACCATCAGGCAACCAACCATCAGGCAGCCAACCATCAGGCAACCAACCATCAGGCAGCCAACCATCAGGCAACCAACCATCAGGCAACCAACCATCAGGCAACCAACCATCAGGCAGCCAACCATCAGGCAACCAAGCATCAGGCAACCAACCATCAGGCAACCAACCACCGGGCAACCAACCATCAGGCAACCAACCACCGGGCAACCAACCATCAGGCAGCCAACCATCAGGCAACCAACCATCAGGCAACCAACCATCAGGCAACCAACCATCAGGCAGCCCACAGTGGAGGAGCAAGAGGAGAAACTGCTGACTGCACTGGGCTGGGACACATGTACGTATGTACCATCTTCATTCCACTTCATTCACCAGACTTCTTAATGTTCTAAAGGCTAAATTATCATCCACATGAACAGACGTGGAACCTTTAAACACTATCTTTTGGCTGTAAAATCTGTATTTGTGAATTTGTAATTTATGAGGATGCGATTCCAGCCACTAATTGTGTCTTTGTGTTTATAGTGTTTGAACGTGGGACCCCAAAGGTGCCCCCAGTGGAAGAGCCTGTTGAGCCGGGCCTAGAAAAGATATTCACGGGTCAGAATCTGAACATTTGCTGTCATAAAAGACAAAAAACTGAAGATATTTATCATTACTTCAGTCGCAGAACATTATGACATTCGAATCCAATTTTCAACATAGTCCATGAAATCAAATCTTCCTGAAAGGGTTATAGACAGAACAATACACTTTAGAGCCTCTTCTGACACCTGCTCAGCCTGAGAGTGGGGGCAGAATGCGTTACAAAGTGAAAACTGGTGCTCATGAGGGGTGTGTTCTGGACTGAGAGTTGGGTAGGATGGTGGAAACCAGTGGCTTTGTTGGTAAGGAAAAGGTTTACTGACATTGACTTTGGGAATGATGCTGGGATCTTCAAATCAATGAATACCGAATGCAACCACCAGAGGTAAAGAGCTGAACTTGTAGAGAGATTCACGTACCTCAGCAATGATGTTCATGTCTCTGCATCCTCGGCCTCCTGAGAAGAGTTTATAGAGTGATGAGGTCAATGGACAGAGGTGTCCTGTGAAGCTGATATTCAGTCCTTTGGGTCCTGGTACTTCCTGCTGTATGGCTGTGAGACGTGGAAGCTAACCAGTGACCTACAGTGTTGACTGGATTTTCTGCATTTTTTTTTTATGTTATAGCCTTATTCCATAATGGATTAAATTATTTTTTTCCCTCAGAATTCTACACACAATACCCCATAATGACAATGTGAAAATAAGTTTTTTTTAGGAGATTTTTGCAAATTTATTAACAATAAAGAAACTAAGAAATCACATGTCCATAAGTTTTCACAGTCTTTGCCATGAAGCTCTAAATTGAGCTCAGGTGCCTCCTGTTTCCACTGATCATCCTTGAGATGTTTCTACAGCTTAACTGGAGTCCACTTGGGGTAAATTCAGTTGATTGGACATAATTTGGAAAGACACACACCTGTCTACATATAAGGTCCCACAGTTTACAGTCAGAGCAGGAATTGTCTGTAGACCTCCAAGACAAATCTGGTGAAGGGTAGAGAAACATTGCTGCTGCTTTGAAGGTCCCAATGAGCACAGTGGCCTCCATCATCTGTAAATGGAAGACGTTCAGATCCACCAGGACTCGTCCTAGAGCTGGAGAAGGGCCTTAGTCAGGGAGGTGACCAAGAACCCGATGGTCACTCTGTCAGAGCAAAAAGCATGCGTTTCTTCTTGGAATATTTCAACAAATTTTGTGAAAATTTGATCATGAAGTCAAAATAAAATGATGTCTGTGTGTTTACTAACTGTGAAATATAACAGTGTCTGTTTCCAGTCAGACCCAACATGTTGTTTACATTTGGTCAGAACTGGTTCTAATAATATGTCATATTCTGCCACTTTATAAAACAAATTCCTGCTTCTGCTCCTTCATGAGGATCCACCATTAAAATATAGTGATAGTAACTGCAGAGCAGTGACAAAATTTATGCAAGTTCATAATAAAAGGCACGTGAAATGATTAATGTCTCACCAACACTTAACAGATTACATTTAATATATCAAATGTGTCTGGTGAACATATGTGTGCACAGTGGTGCAAAATGTGTACAGCGTCATCTTCTACCCTCCACAAACTGGTGCACAGGGCAATGCACGTGCTGTTCCTAGTGTTTAACCGATGCAGCTGTAGTGACACAGAGGACCCATGTAAACAAAGAACTCAAGATTGTTATCGTGAGAAAGCAGGAAATGATTGCACCATTGACCAACAAAAATTTGCTTGAATAGAGAGTTTTCCTGTTATTTATACTGCACAGTATTTAGATACATCTTACATAAGCAGGTTCAAGACACAAGCACATCCTTCTTGTGTCAACAACAAAACTGAATGAAACAACCACTGAATGACAAAAGTAAACACGGATGGAAAAATACAAAACTTCACCATACTGCCTCATTGCTTCACCTCAGGGAGCTTTGGTGGCTACTCTTGGCTGACACTTTGGTGTAGGTTTGTTAACTTCCCAGAAACCTTCTCACTTGAGTTCAATTTTTAAACAGCAGTGTGCTAGGTTCCTGGTGCACTCCTTGTCTTAAAGAGGATGACAAATGACACTCTGATCTGACACTTTTTATGTTATGCACAAATTTACACCCATGACTAATTAAACATGCATATCCATCCCCTTTGTCCCATATGCCCCAAGTGCACTCAGATTACACACTCTCTAAATATCAAACCAAAGTTGGATGCTCTCATATGCACCACAGATCTTGTGTCATATGTTGTCAAGATAGGGCCCTGAGGCATGTGAAGCAAAACACTGTGTGTCTGCTATGAAATCACTCCATACTTCATCCAGGGGTAAAGGCATCGTTTGGTTGACGTGGCGATGCCCAGTACCAGACCTGTCCTGATATTTTGAGGACATCTTCTAAAACATTCTCGAGAAACTGCCCAAAATGTTGAAATATGGCCCCAGTTAAAGGTGGAGAATCTGAATTTAAATCCTGATCAAGAATCAGATGTGTTTAGTTGTTTGTCTTGGTGAGATTATTCCATCAGGTGTATTGTTATTATTATTTGTTATTGTCGTCACAGACAAGGTGCCCGGGCGACGCCCCGTCCACAGAGAGGTCACAACGACTGAGGTGATCATGTACATACCAGGTAACCCTGATTCACACCGAAGTGGCTCTGCGGGAAACTCTTCTGATGTCACACTTAGAAAACCTGTTGCTGTTTCAGAGGAAGCCACCACGGTGCCGTACGTGGGTCCCTGGTACGAAGAGTACGATTACGCTGACCGTAAGTGCACCACTGGGACTGTTTTCTACCCAGAAACCACTGGGCTGTGCTGACGACACGTGTTCTTATGTCCCTCAGTGGCAGCCAAGAAACAAGAAGAGGAGGAGGAGAGGGCTCGGAAGGAAAAGGCAGAAAAAGGTTTTTTCACTTGACTTCCTGCTGCTTACAAAAGATAAAGTGCCACATTTTTACATTGCTAAGACAAATATGTCAGGGATGAGAAGTGATTTTATTTTTTAGAGCAGATTGTGGTGAGAAGAGGAAGGAAGGTGTTTTTCTCTGCTCAGCGTTCTGTGACAGATTATTTTATAATGAGCAGATTGAAGGAATCTCATAACTAATCAAGTCACACACAACAGTTTGGTCAGTTTGGTGTTTCTGTTCCAGTGAATCATTTTTTTTTAAAGGATGTGGTCTGAAAGCCAAATTATTGGGCATGAAGACACCAAGGACTTCAGCAATCTGACATTTGACCTCAGTGACCTTGATCCTCACCCAAATGACTGCCTGAATTTCCCTTGTGGACCTTGCCAGGGCAATTCTGGAACCCACCTAAGTGTGTGCCACTTTAACTCCAAATCATGTTGAAAATGAAATTCCTTGACTTCTGTCAAAATGAAAACTTCAGAAAAATGATCTGGGAAGAGTAGGCCAACAACACACAGGCATACATGCCCTTGACCTCTGACAAAATCTGACCTGGCATGGGCAATCCCAGAACCTACGTACATGCTACGTGCGAAATGGAGGGAAAAACTGAAATTTGGACCTTTGAGCCCAGTGACCTTGACGCCTCTGATTGGCATTTGGCAAATTTGACCTTGCCTGGGGAATTCCAGAATCTACCTGCTGTTTCCACTCCAACATTTTTATTTAGTTACAGAGCATCCAGAAAGTTTTCACAGCACTTCACTTTTCCTAATTTTGTTATGTTGCAGACTTATTCAAAAATGGATTAAATTAATTTTTTTCCTCAAAATTCTACACACAATACCCCATAATAACAATGTGAAAAACCTTTAAGGTTTTTGCATCTGGAGAATCTGGGGAAGGGTACAGAAACATTTCTGCTGCTTTGAAGGTCCCAATGAGCACAGTGGCCTCCATCATCTGTAAATGGAAGAAGTTCAGATCCACCAGGACTCTTCCTAGAGATGTCCGCCCATTGAAACTGAGCGATCGAGGAGAGCCATCAGGAGAGGTGTCCGTCCCATCATTAGGAGGGACAGCTACCCTGTCATTAGGAGGGTGCTAACTAGAGCACAATAGGTGCTAATTAGAGCTATTGTTTAGTCACTAGCCTATAGCAGTCAGCCTCTCAGTAGGAGGGGTCTGGTTAGGTTTAAAACTCCATGTTTTGTGGATTCTGTTTATTCTTCTCTACAAGAGTTAAGACAGAAGTCAGACTACCAGAGCAAGAATTTTAGCTGAGGAAGCTTCTGCGATTTGAAGCGAAATGTCCTCGCGTCAAGCAACCCAGTCCAGTTGAAGATTCAAGCTTCTCTACTATGGAAACCACCTGGACAACTGAGAGCCTACACAAAAACTTCCAGAAGGACAACCATCTCTACAGCAATCCACCAATCAGAGTGTCCAGACAGAAGCCACTCCTTAGTAAAAGGCACATGGCAGCCGAAGGACTCTCAGACCAGGAGAAACAAAATTCTCTGGTCTGATGAGACAAAGAATGAACTCTCTGGCGTCATGTTTGGAGGAAACCAGGCACCATCCCTACTGTGAAGCATGGTGGTGGCAGCATCATGCTGTGGGGATGTTTTTCAGCAGCAGGAACTGGGAGACTAGTCAGGATTGAGGGAAAGATGAATGCAGCAATGTACAGAGACATCCTGGATGAAAACCTGCTCCAGAGCGCTCTGGACCTCATTCTGGGGCGACGGTTCATCTTTCAGCAGGACAATGACCCTAAGCACACAGCCAAGATATCAAAGGAGTGGCTTCAGGACAACTCTGTGAATGTCCTTGAGTGGCCCAGCCAGAGCCCAGACCCGAATCTGACTGAACAACTCAGTGTGAGAATGTTACGATAGACGTGTAACGTGCTCTGTTAAAGTGTGCTGCAGCAAAACAATGTTTTATTTAATTTAATTTTGTCTAATATTATGATTTTAATCAGTGTAAACAACCAAAAGGTGAAAATGTTTTGTAGGAGGTGTGTTGGTGGCTTCCCTCACTCCCCATCTTCATACATGTGTTGTTTCTTTTTTTTCTAGAAAAACCTGAGAAAAGGCTGAAGTGTTTGACTTTGATTTGATCTCATGAAACAGTGAAAACATGTAAAGCTCAAGAGCTCAGCACTTTTTAGCTGCTGCACATCTGATCTTGAAGATGTATTCATTCAATAAACAGCCAAAAGTGACCCATATTTTAGATGAAAAACATGTGAGGGGAACTACACAAGCAAGTATGGGACCGTTTTGTGCAGGAGGTTTCTGGAGAAGTGTGCGTAAGTGAAAATAAGCTGTGTGTCACACTGTTTTCTCATCAAAGCTGAGTGGCTGAGGAAGAAGTGGGAGGAAGAAGAAGAGGAGAGACTGAAGCAGATGTCAGTCGTGGCTGAACCAAAAAGTAAGAGATTTGCGTTACGTTTATTCTTTGTGATTTGTGTAAAGATGCCTCACAGCGCCTGTCTGCATTAAACAGAAGAATGCTTCTGAGAGACTCATTAACTGACAGGATGAATGTTTTCAATTAGCCTATGAGCCAAGCAGGTTCACATTCCTGTCTCCGTATCCATGCCAAACACACACCAAAGGTATGGTGGCCACCCAGGGTGGGAGCTGCAGTCATGTCAGGATCAATGAAGGATTACACAGGGGGCCAACATTTTCAAAAGCTCCAGTCATATTGGAAAAACACACCATGTGTTTGTCTGATCATAAAAGTTCCAAAAAGGTACAGTTTGGACAAAACATGACTGAAAGTTAGGGGGTAAAAACAAAATGGTGACAAAGGCCAAATTCAGTCTGTAATCAATAACTTCTTTTGGCTTTCCCCCTTTTTTCCCAGGGTCACCACAGCACATCTGATTTGGATTTGCGTGTTGATTTGGCACAGATTTCACACCGGATGCTCTTCCTGTCACTACTGCAGTTATATGGGGAACTGGCACATGTGGTCTTCAACCGCAAACCTTTGGATTTGCAAGCAAGTGCATGGAAAACACAAATTTAAACTTTCTCCAGTGCTTCTAAAAAAATGATGCAAATAATTTGTTGACCAACTCTGTTATGTGGCAAAATATGTAATAAAGTCCAGTGGATAGTGACTTTGTTTAGCCATTACTTTGGACACCAAATGTTCAAAACAGTCCAAACTAGTATTTTTTTTTTTAGCTTAACCAGTGATTTGCATCAACTTTTACCAAAATTGCAGCAGTTGTATTTTTTGATCCCTTTGCTGCCTCAAATTGGTCTTTTTTGTTGTTGTTTTTTTACCCCGTAACATTCAGTGACCACTTTTATATTTTGACCCCTGTGCTGTGTCACAGACGTTTGTTTGAATATAACCCAGGAAGAAGAGAAGTTGCCAACATTTCTTTCCACGGCTCAAACAAACAACCGACTGGTCTCTTCTTCTGCCACCTACAGCAGTCACACTCTTTTATCGAGGTGCTCAGCGTCCCTGCAGGCAACCACAAGTTACTGCACCCTCAGAACTTTCTACCTGCCACACCCTGTTCAATAATATTAATTCATGGATCGTACAAACGTCACCTTTTTGGAATCCTTAGGATCAGACTAATAATGTATTATTTGTTACAACGTGACTGGAGCATTATTAAAGTTTCAGCGCTGTGTAATCCTTCATTGATACATTACACTACATTACATTCATTCATTCATTTTTTGGGCCAAATTGTAAGTGCTGTTTAGTCGCCTTAGGTGGTACTAATTTGGTAATAAACTGTTCTTGATGTCAGAATGTCCTCCTTTGGGTTTGGAGTCTCACCGGGTGGAAGACGATCAGCTGCTGGCATCCTCTCAGTCTCATCATGGCTTCACTGTTCAGAGAGGACGCCTCAACGTGCAGGTGTGTGCACGCAGCTCAAAGTGGCATTTCACACAGAAAACACTCATGACATCACCTGTAGCTGAGGCTGCCTGTCTGCAGGGCTCCGATGATGAAGATGACCTGTATGGCGGAGCGTGGTGTGCTGAGCCCGAAGAGAGTAATCACTGGTTCGAGGTGGATGCTCGCAGAGAGGTGGAGTTCGCCGGAGTCATTACTCAGGGAAGAAACTCAGAGCAACAGTGAGTCCGGCTGAAACGTTACTAAACCAACAAATCAAAAGGTTATTTCAGGGGACAACTGACCAGATCAGGCTGAAGAGAAGACATTCAGCTGGACACATCCCTGTATAGATGACATCTTAGCCCCGCCCTCACCTCCTCCATAACTGAGTGAAGGCTTTTACACTGACTGAAGGGCCAAAACCAACAACGTGTCAGGAGAATGCAAACTCCCCATAGAATGGACCTGAGCTACGCTGAACCGGAAACAATCCCATGACCCCGTCATGTGACACAAGCCAATCACTGCCCCACCATGCTGCCTGTTAAATAAATATAAAGCAAACTGGAAACTTCAATGAATCAAAAACTCAGTGCAAAGTTAACAGAAAATATAACAAGCAATAAATTAAACAAATAAAGCTGAGTGAACATAAACGTAGCTAACTGAATATAAAGCTAAGTGAACATAAACGTAGCTAACTGAATATAAAGCTACGTGAACATAAACGTAGCTAACTGAATATAAAGCTAAATGAACATAAACGTAGCTAACAGAATATAAAGCTAAGTGAACATAAACGTAGCTAACTGAATATAAAGCTAAGTGAACATAAACGTAGCTAACTGAATATAAAGCTAAGTGAACATAAACGTAGCTAACTGAATATAAAGCTACGTGAACATAAACGTAGCTAACTGAATATAAAGCTAAATGAACATAAACGTAGCTAACAGAATATAAAGCTAAGTGAACATAAACGTAGCTAACTGAATATAAAGCTAAGTGAACATAAACGTAGCTAACTGAATATAAAGCTAAGTGAACATAAACGTAGCTAACTGAATATAAAGCTAAGTGAACATAAACGTAGCTAAATGAATATAAAGCTAAGTGAACATAAATGTAGCTAACAGAATATAAAGCTAAGTGAACATAAACATAGCTAAGGCTAACTGAATATAAAGCTAAGTGAACATAAACGTAGCTAACTGAATATAAAGCTAAATGAACATAAACGTAGCTAACAGAATATAAAGCTAAGTGAACATAAATGTAGCTAACTGAATATAAAGCTAAGTGAACATAAACATAGCTAACTGAATATAAAGCTAAGTGAACATAAACGTAGCTAACTGAATATAAAGCTAAGTGAACATAAACGTAGCTAACTGAATATAAAGCTAAGTGAACATAAATGTAGCTAACAGAATATAAAGCTAAGTGAACATAAACATAGCTAAGGCTAACTGAATATAAAGCTAAGTGAACATAAACGTAGCTAACTGAATATAAAGCTAAGTGAACATAAACGTAGCTAACTGAATATAAAGCTAAGTGAACATAAACGTAGCTAAAGCTAACAGAATCTAAAGCTAAGTGAACATAAATATAGCTAAGGCTAACTGAATATAAAGCTAAGTGAACATAAACGTAGCTAACTGAATATAAACCTAAGTGAACATAAACATAGCTAAGGCTAACTGAATATAAAGCTAAATGGACTGCATTTATATAGCGCTTTTCCATCTGCATCAGATGCTCAAAGCGCTTTACAATTATGCTTCACATTCACTGATGTCAGGGTGATGCCATACAAGACACTCATTACACACCAGGAGCAATTTGGGGATTAAGGACCCTTAGTGATTTTCTGGCCAGATGGGGCTTTGAACCGAGGATCATCTGGTGTGAAGCCCAACACTTAACCACTAGACCATCACCTCCCATCCAAAACAAATAAAGCTAAGTGAACATAAAATGAACTGAAGCTAAGATAAAGCTAATTGAACATCAGAATAGTTAAACCTAACAAACATAATGGGGTCAAAAGACCCTGAAGTCCTTTGGACAAAGAAAGAGTATTCATTCATTCATTCATTCATTCATTCATTCATTCATTCATTCTCTACACCCGCTTACTCCATCCGATCTCAGCTTCGTAGGGTGTGAGGTCCACCGTGGACAGGACTGTCCATTACAGACAAAACACACACCTACAGTCAATTTCAGGTTTCCAGTTCACCTAATCTGCATGTTTGTGGAAGCAGGAGGAATCAGAATATGTGGCAACTTTCAGAACATGTGAACAGCTTTCAGACATTTTTGACAGCACACACACACACACACACACACACACACACACACACACACACACACACACACACACACACACACACACACACACACACACACATCAGACGCGCAGCAGAAGCTCTTCTTTGGACGCGTTCGTCTCTTTTGTGTTGCAGTGAGGATTTCACGTCGTCGTATTTTGTGGCCTTCAGTAACGACAGTCGCGAGTGGACGATCCTTCACGATGGCTACGCTGAGTGGGTGAGTGGAAACAAACAATGCAAATTAAAAACTGATTCTTTAGAATCTAATTCAGCTGTAACTTTCTCTTGTTGTGCAGTTGTTCTATGGGAATGTGGATAAGGACACGCCTGTGATGAACCAGTTTGTCCCGCCCGTGGTGTCTCGCTACATCCGCATTATGCCTCAGAGCTGGAACGGCAGCTTGTGTCTCCGAGCGGAGATCCTGGCCTGCCAGCTGCCCAGTCAGTACCACAGAGGACAAGTCTGCCTGACCTTCGTGACCTTTGTCACCATCAGTGACCTACACTCCATCCACCTCTGACACAAAACTGACCATTTTTAGCCATTTGTGACTTTTAGATATTAAACCGTGTTACTTTACAGTAGAATCACACTGAACCCACACGGCCTCAAATGTTTCTACACCAACACTTTTCCATCAGCTTTTTGCTTCTTTCAGGCAGCTACCACAGTGAGAACGAGATCAACACTTCAGATGACCTGGACTTTAGACATCATAACTACAAGGAAATGCGACAGGTAAGTTCTTTTTCTTATAGTTAATGATGTACATATTGAGTCATTTTGAGTCCTCAGGTTCTTAATACCTCAGACAGGACCAAGTGTCACGGCAGCTCTAATGTGGTTCTCAAGGTCTGTACTGGGAACCAGGACAACCTGAGGAGAACTAGACTACAGTAACAGGATATTCAGAGGCTCACTTAGGACTAAAACATCAAAGTGGTTTAATGTGTCTGTGACAGCAGAGCCACACACCGTGGACATGTGTGTGTGGTACAAGGGGATCATGGATGGACAGAAGACCTACATTCATGCTCAGTAAGAAGCAGCGAGCAGCTCACTGCCAATAAAAGGATGGTGCTGTTTCAACTGCACTTCCAACAGAATGACCATAATGAACCACAAGGCCATTGGATTGAGTCTCCTGCAGTGGACCATATGAAGGACCAACTCCAACCATGACAGATGAATGTACTGAAGTGAAAATGTTAATAATGGCTTCCATGGCTCCGTGACAAACAATGATCACAAGTTCTGCTTGTCAGTGTTAACACATCTGTAGCTCCAGAGACCAATAAGCTGGAGATGCTTTTCTACAGGACTTATGTGGACACAAGCAACTGGAGAAGGTTGGAAGCCAAAATCAGCGACAGTGAGAGAGACAACGGTGCAGAAAGGTCAGAGTAAAGACAGGTCCTAGCTGAAGAAGGAGTACGGCAAGATGTCCATAAGTGAAGCTCCATAGACGACCAAACAAAACCTGGGTGGTTTGAGCTTAGAGAAGACAAACACATACAAGTCTGTTCTCCAGAGAAGCAACCAAAGTGCTTTCTGAGTCGCAAGGTATCAAAGGTGATACACCAAATCCACCCAGTGCCAAGACCAAGCAATACTGGAAGGACATCTGAGCGAAAGAGACACCACACCAGGCTCGTGGAGCTGAGAGCTGGACACAGCAATCCACCAAAAAAAGCTAACAGCACGACATAAGCACCTGGTGGGACAGACTCCTCTGAGATGGCTAACAGAGGGTTGAACAGTACTCAGTATGAAGGACACCAACAAAGGGACGATTCCTTCAGAATTAAAGGAATCAAGGGTTAATTTCTGGACTATAAGCCGCTATTATTTTCACACGATTTGAACACTGCGGCTAAAACAAAGATATGGCTAATTTATGGATTTTTACAGGCTTTTTCATAAATCCGGATACATCAATTAATTTCCTGAAAGCTGCGCTCATCATGAGGTGTAAATTCACACACAGTGTAAAGGTCTTACCCATTCATTTTAGTGAAGAAATTAAAGTTCCTCTCCAGCACTTTGCGCCAGAGGTGTGCTGTCAGATCAGTCAGCGGAGTGGAGTCTTCTCCCCCACACCCTTCCAAACCGGTTCTCTGTCTTAGTGCAACAAGTTGAAAAAGTCACAACACCTCATGAACATGTCATTTACCACAGACTCCTGTTATGGTTAGAGGTCCAGATGGACCTGGACTGATTCAGGCAGTGGACCTAAACGCTAGGGAGCAAGACACGGAGTGGTTTACAAAAGAAAAGTTATTTATTGTAAGGACAAAATCAAGATGCTGCCTCCTGGTGGTGGAAATAGGGAGCTGCAGTATCCCGAGCCAGTCTTGAAGGAGAACTGAAGGTAGCGGTTTGGGGACCAGGATCAGGTGGGATGCTTGTCTCCAAGACCAGGAACTAAGGGAACTGAAGACAGATGGTGAGTGAAAGCACTCGTAACACTGGAAGCCTTAAACCGTCACAGAAGACGTAAAAATGGGTTGTTCACAGTTCAGGGAATAATGTTCTCCTCTTAGGAAATAAGGTTTACTGTTCAGAAAGAGTTCACAGTTCATTAATTCTCTCCAGATGTCAGAGGTCAAGTGCTGCATGTTTGTGACGCAGTTCCTATTAAGCAGGACGGAGACAGCTGAGCTCTTAACAGTTCAATATCAGAGTTCATGCAGTTCTCAGGAAGTGTTCTTGGAACAGTTCTTTTATCTTAGCACAGTCACAGACAGGAACAAGTAACAATAGGATCCCACTGAGACGAGAAGGAACTTAACTGGTGTAAAGCAGAGCTGCCCTCTGAGCAGAGAGCTGAGGAGTTCCAAGGTGACTTGCTGTGCAGGTATCCAGAAGCCAGGAACCAGGGTAGCGTGGGAGCCAATCAGGAAGGAGTCTGGAACACCAGGAAAGACAGTTCACTCTAATACTGGAATAAGAGAGTTGGCCAGATTACCTTGAGTTTAGCTGCGGGAAGCTCTGACATCTTAGGCACATGGGAGCGACAGGAAGACACGGTCAAGGTCACAGAGAAGCAATCAGGCTTGGTCCTCATGCAACGGTATGGATCATGGGTCATGGAAGAGCCTGTCATGAACCTGACCCCAGGAAAGGTACACCAACCAAGAATCTGGCCCTACTGATCAGAAAGTCTGAGTTTATATAGTCTCATCAGCCGCTCATACACTCCAGGTGTGCGGCAGAGATGATCGGTGAGGAACAGCCTGTGTAGAACTCAGGAGAGGGCGCCATCTGGTTTATACTTTTTACTTATAAGGTTTTGAATAATCAGGTCCCATCTTATCTTAGGGACCTCGTAGTACCATATCACCCCAATAGAGCGCTTCGCTCTCAGACTGCAGGCTTACTTGTAGTTCCTAGGGTTTGTAAGAGTAGAATGGGAGGCAGAGCCTTCAGCTTTCAGGCTCCTCTCCTGTGGAACCAGCTCCCAATTCAGATCAGGGAGACAGACACCCTCTCTACTTTTAAGATTAGGCTTAAAACTTTCCTTTTTGCTAAAGCTTATAGTTAGGGCTGGATCAGGTGACCCTGAACCATCCCTTAGTTATGCTGCTATAGACGTAGACTGCTGGGGGGTTCCCATGATGCACTGTTTCTTTCTCTTTTTGCTCTGTATGCACCACTCTGCATTTAATCATTAGTGATTGATCTCTGCTCCCCTCCACAGCATGTCTTTTTCCTGGTTCTCTCCCTCAGCCCCAACCAGTCCCAGCAGAAGACTGCCCCTCCCTGAGCCTGGTTCTGCTGGAGGTTTCTTCCTGTTAAAAGGGAGTTTTTCCTTCCCACTGTAGCCAAGTGCTTGCTCACAGGGGGTCGTTTTGACCGTTGGGGTTTTTACGTAATTATTGTATGGCCTTGCCTTACAATATAAAGCGCCTTGGGGCAACTGTTTGTTGTGATTTGGTGCTATATAAATAAAATTTATTGATTGATTGATCTGGGGGAAAAACTCACAGATGACAACAGGTTCAAAAACAATCAAAACCAGGGATCAGGGGGCAACCATGACAGACTCCACCTGATCCTGGTGATGAAATCTCAAGAAAAAGTTCAAATGACTCAGTTCTCCATGTGGAGCAGAGACACCGTGCACACGCGCTGGATGATGTACGCGTCAATATTTACTTGTAATGCTTCAGAGAAAGAAGCATTTAGTACGTATTTAAATAAAAGTTAAAAAATCTTTCTGTCTAACATCTTACTATGTAAATATCTCATGTTACAACGTGGAGCGGCTTATCGACAAGTGCGGCTTATTTATCTACAATTTCTTTGCTCTTTTTAAAATTGGTGGGTGTGGCTAATATTCAGGTGCACTCTATAGTCTGGAAATTATGGAATAAGGCAGAATCATAGACATACAGGACAACTGCAAGTAACTGGTTTCCCACAGGTGAATGAAACCATGAGCAAGCAGCACGGAGGTTAGACACAGAAATACCTCCAGAGAGATCCAAGCCATCGAGGCGTACACACTGCCGTCCTTCAGATACAATGCTGGAATACTCGGTGGGCCAAAGGAGAAGACGGAATCCAAAGGAATCACAAGAAGTAAACTCCTGTACAGAGATTTCAGGTACAGCTGGTGGAGCCTCAGCTTAGGGAGGGCAGCAAAATGGAAGCCTAGGCCTCTCCAGGGGAAGCCCCACCAGCAAATACAGGAAGTGGCTGATCTTCATGAATCCTACCAGTGGGTAGAAAAGGCCGGCCGAAAGGACAGCACACGGGTTCAGATCACGGCAGCAGAAGAACAGACACTCAGCTCCAGGCAGGGGTCTACCACACCAGACAGTACCCAAGGTGCACGCTGTGCAAAGATACACCTGAGAGGGTCCGCCACTTATAGTAGCAAGGTGTCGGATACAAGCTAGGAGCCCTTACACGGAGAGACACACTGGAAAGTGTACAGGAACATTTGTGCTGAATATTGGCTGTATGTCCCCAAGTCCAAGTCAGAGACGCCACTGAAGCCAATTTCAATTTTGAAGGGCCCATAAGTAATTGGACAGGTGACTGCTTCTAATTGATCAGGTCAAGATGACTCTAGGCTTGAAACTGTAAACATTATGTGGTTGATGACAGCAGACAGCTAAAACAAAGAAAACATGGTCACTGTCCAAATATTTATGGCCCTTAATGCACATTGATCACAGAATATTACGTTTTAATGACACCTGTCTTTGCGTCCGTCCCGTACAGATGATGAAAGTGATAAACGAGGAGTGTCCCAACATCACCAGAATCTACAATGTCGGAAAAAGCTCGCAGGGCCTCAAAATGTACGCCATGGAGATCTCCGACAACCCAGGAGAACACGAAACGGGTACAAGGCTGACGAAGGACAGGGAGCCACCACAGGATACACAGATCATGCCGCTGCTGATTTCTGCACATTTGGGGGGGCAGCATTTATTTAAACAATGATTGTTTGCTGTGATTTCAGTATTTTGTCAAAGTCGAGAGAAAACAAGTTCAGATTTCTAGAACCAATTGTTTCTAAAAATGAACCCAAAGGACGAACGTGAAGAACAGGCCAAAAACTAAACTTCCTGTCCACAAAACAGTTATAAATGGCTGCTGGTTTGTAATCAGGAGAGCTGTGGCTGCTTTTTTTTTTTTTATTAAGGTCAAGGTGAAGGTCAGGGTCAAATATGTACTTTATACTTTGAACTGATGCTATGTTCTGAAAATTTGAGCCCAACCTCACAGAAAGTAGTTCACTGACATAATGCAGCAGGGCAGATATGTGAAAGAACAGAGTGTCTATTTTATGGGAAAACCACCTGATTTTGCAGACAGTGTTTGATATATTCAGTCATGCATATGAGTTATAGTTTTCAAAATTAGTTTTTATCTCCCATTTACAGTCAATCAAGCAGGGACTTCAACCACACCTGCTCCTAATTTCCACCATGCATGTGATGATAAGTTCAGACGTGTCCAGCAGGAGGAAGCATTATGCAGGAGCCACACAGGTCTATGGGATGTTAAGTCAAACAAAGTTTGCTTTTGTACAGATCAAGTGCATCATAGTTGACCCAGTTTTAATCACTTCATCCTCATTATGTGCCCTTTTAATTTGGAGATGAACTACTTGATGACGTTTGTTATTTTTCAGTTATATCGAGTAACTGGAGGAGATGGACTCATTCACTCACTGGATTTTACTTGCTGGGTGAATGTGGTTTGGGTTCTATGTTAAACATTCTCAAAGTCCCAAAAATTCTTTGTGCTGCTGGAAATCACCAGCTAGAAGCCAAATTTGGATCCATATCCAGAAGATACAGGGATAAAATGCATAAAATACTGGGAGTATATTTATGTCCTCTTCAGTGGAGGAGGTTCTTAAACATGCAGGACAGATATTGTGCTTCATATTGAGGCAAAATGGGAAGATGAAGCTGTTTTGCAGCTAATCTGAACCAATGAGACGTATCGTTGACTCTTGATATGTTTCAAAACAATAACTGATGTGACACTGACACTTCAAATGTTTCGGTCTCACCTGTCACTAGGTGAACCAGAGTTTCGTTACACTGCTGGTCTCCACGGCAACGAGGCTCTGGGCCGAGAGCTTCTTTTGCTGCTGATGCAGTTCCTATGTAAGGAGTACAATGATGAAAATCCCAGAGTGCGCCGCCTGGTGGATGGAGTGAGAATACACTTGGTGCCCTCACTGAACCCCGATGCCTACGAGCTAGCCTATGAAATGGTAAGATGAGCAGCCAAATTAGAGAAGGTTTGTCCCTGCAGGTCCAGGGGCCCTATCTTGACAGAGCACTGAGGCGCTGCCACAGTCTAAAGCACATTGAACAGGTGTATGTGTGCTGTTTTCATCTTCACTTTGTTCTTGACATGATCCATTTGCATGCACTGTTTGAAAATGTACAAAATCCTTCAAATGGGGTTGAGTAAAAATTGTGTTTTATCAGCGTAAATAACCCCAAACTGAAAAATGTCACTCACCCGCCCCATTGCTGCTCACACAAGAAGTCAGAATCTACGAGGTGTTGGTAGCTTCCCACACTTATTTTCTTCATGCACTTTTAGGGCCCTATCTTAGCAACCAGCAGCACACACTGCAAATAAAGTGTGTAACACAAATACATTATGGGTGTGTCCAAGTCCACAGGAAGCTTCAGGGTGTGAAACAGTTGTGTCAAGATTTTGTTCTGAAACCATTTGCTTACTCCTGTACAGAAGCGGAGAAAACGTGGGGACGATAAACATAAGTGTGCACGCCATCTGGTGGTGACACCGCAGTAATATCACATGGATGTGGTGATTATTTATATGAAAGAAATAAGGTCAAACATGTTAGATGTTGTGTGCTGTGTTGTGGTGGTGTTGCATTTTGTAATTGTTTTATGTTGTATATTCTAAAACCTCAACTGATAAAATGAAGCCTGCACAGGTTTTATCATCTACTCACACATCTGCTAACATGGCAGTGAAATCTGAATGTTTATGCACTTTCAGTTCCATAATCGATGTGCACGATCACATTCCTGTCCAAGCGCTGCTCTACTTTGATCCCTCTTGGAATTGAATATCTTTTTCCATACTGAACTCTTGATCTCAGACTTTTCAGTTTTCTTACAGAGTTGACAGTCGGAGTTTTACAAACACTCGTGTCCATCTTCCTTCTTCTTCTTGTTTGCAAATTTTTCAAAGTTTGCAAAGTTTTCATGCTTGCACAAGATCAGACCTCTTGACGTCTTCTTATCTGAGACAGACACGTGGCTTGTTTTACTAACACATACAATGGAAACAGCAGGCAGAACTATAGTACTACAATAATTATATGATAGTTTGTTATTCAGGGTGGTTTGATTGGAAAACTGTAGTATTAATCCAAAATGAACTGATGGCAGGAGAAAGTGCTCATAGCCAAAAGTGACTGAGCACCTTGAAGAGCTGTGTGCGTTTGAACCTGCAGCATTACTGTTTAGATGGTAGACACAGTTCGTAGGTGACAAACGTGAGCCTACAGAATGGCTCTGCAGCGAAATGTGCAGCAGATCACATGTGGAGGCAGCAGGTCTCTGAACTGAAGCCGATGGACATCCTGTGGACAACCCCGTTCTGGTGTTTCCTGACTGCGAGCCCCAGGAGTGATTTTGAGTTATTCAAGTTTGTATTCATCCATCAGTTTTTCTTCTATTGTGCTTCTGATTGTTTCACTTTAGCTTGCTGAGTGAAGAGTAGGAATATGATGCACTAACGCTCGTCCCTGTGCGTCCAGGAAGAGTGTACAGGTGTTGTGAAGCCACTTATCTGAGGTGGACCTGAATAGGATCCTGGACAAACAGCAGCTTTAGCTTTGGACCAGGAGTTTTAGAGTTCTGTGATGTAATATCTGTCTGCTACCTCTCAACAGCAATACACCAGTATTTTGCCAGTGCGCACCTCATTTTAAGACCAACACACCCAAAGCCCATAAATAACTGGACATTGACAAAGACTGTTGCATTTGACCGTTCGTGCTCCAGGATTTGTTGAGCTCAGAATAAGAATCAAAGGCAGCATCAGCGGTGGTTCAGCTACTTGACTTTACCACAGTCAGGATTACCTGATGACAAAAATATGACATATAACCTGTTGAGGGTCGTTGTGAAGCCACAGCCTGTTCCAGTTAATGCTGTCTGAGAGGCTGCGTACCTGCTGGACATTTAGAAATAGAGAGTGGCTATACGCCCAACCGTTGGGTCAGTAAAGTCAATTCGTGAGCATATACGCCAAACCACAACCGACCAATGAGCGTGCTTGTAAGCTCACTTCCGGTTTCAACGCGGGAAGGAAAAAAGGTGGATATTTTCTCACCGGCTGCGGGAGGGTTCGCAGCCTGCGGAGGGGCTGTGATCTAAAGTGGTTCTGTTTGGCTCATCACACCCAGGGAACTGTGTCAAACTAACACCATCTTACAGCCAACAAGCAGCATCTTGTTCAAAAAATGTTTCATCGTTGTTAACAGGCTTCTGTTCAAAATGCTTATGAAGTTTGTCTGTTTTCATCCATTGCAGTGTTTTCATAGTAATTAAGGACGGCGCCGTTAAATGTGTCAAACACACACCGCAATAGAGCCTTAAAAAGTGGTGCAAAAAATGTAGTTTAGATGCACAAAACATGTCAAATACACGATCACGGTTGGGTGAATAAGATAAGACATTATATTTATCTGCCCAACAGTTGAGCGTATAGCCTTTGCCTTAGAAATAATGCTGCTGGCTTCCTGTCCCCTCCCACAGGGCTCAGAGATGGGGAACTGGGCACTGGGCCACTGGACAGAAGAAGGTTACGACATCTTCCAGAATTTTCCCGACCTCAACAGCATCTTATGGGGAGCCGAGGACAGAGGCTGGGTCCCTCGCATCGTACCCAACCATCATATCCCCCTGCCAGAACATGTGCTCAACGGCTCTGTGAGGGAACCTTTACCACACTTCATCTCACAATCAAAACTTTAGCAGCGCGTTAATTCTCTGCTTCCTCCTGCTGCAGATTGCTGTCGAGACGAAGGCCATCATTTCATGGATGGAGCGCAACCCGTTTGTACTGGGAGCTAATTTTCAAGGCGGGGAGAAAATGGTGATGTACCCTTGGGACATGCAGCGTCCGTCACTTAATGTAAGAATACATCACAACAAGCAAATCAACTTGCTTCATCTACTGTACAACTGTCCCGTAGCTTTATTTGCATTTCTTTGGTGTTGGTTAAGTTAAACATCGGTCAACAAGGTTGGAGAACCGACACTGAGATGAATGAAGAGACGTGGGCCCGCATTCAAAGACAGAACGAGGGAGCTCTGAGGGAGACGCCTGACGACGCCATGTTTCGATGGCTGGCGATGTCATACGCCCATAGCCATCTCACCATGACGGAGAACTACCGAGGCTCGTGCCATGCCGATGATGTCACTGGGGGACAAGGCATCATGAACAGAGCGAGCTGGAAGCCGGTGGTGGGCAGTAAGTGGAGCAATATCACAAATGTTTAGTAGGTAAAGTGTGACGCAGACATTTTAATACCATCTGCACAGTCAAAACCCTCAAGTTAAGTAGGAAAGACATTGGGGGTAAAACCCTAAGCCCCGCCTTTCTGTCACCCTCTCCTGCAGGTATGAATGACTTCAGTTACTTGCACACCAACTGCTTTGAGCTCTCCATCTTTCTGGGCTGCGACAAGTTCCCCCATGAAAGTGAACTACAGCTGGAGTGGGAGAACAACCGAGAGTCTCTTCTGTCCTTCATTGAACAAGTGAGAACTGCTGTCCAATGATCTCCTGAAGCAGGATGAAACCCAACAGATACTAAGAGTACTTAGAGAGTGCAACAGTCACGTGTTTGACATCAGTTCAAATGAACTTGGGATTCAGTGGTTTTATGTGTCTTTAATATTTGATTTTTTCAGGCCAAAATGGATCCACTTTATCTCTGATTAACACGCAACACGTCAAACATATTTAATCCATATTGACTCCAAACTGTGTGAATTAAACAGTTACAATCCTGAGTTTGACCTTTCAAGGTCACCCAAGATCAAATGTCACAGGAATTGAAATATTTGAGTTTAGTGGTAACAACAGGCATAACTTTTACTAGTTCTTTCAAACAGTCATATACCAGATTAAATAAATGTTGGGCCCAAAGGTTTGACTGTGACCATGAATTTTAGCAAAATTTCCCCAATTTGAATCACTTCGTCCTTGGCTGACGCCCCAATCATTCCACCAAGTTTGGTCCAAATCAGATAAAAAATAATTTATTTTGCTCACAGATGACAAACACATGGGAGCAAAACCAGTAACCCTGCCGGCTTGGTGCCTCTGTGCACGTGTAATAAACGGACACTGAGATGTTGTCATACTGTTTTCTGTACCAGGTGCATCGTGGGATAAAAGGTGTGGTGAGGGACGTGGAGGGAAACCCACTGCCTAATGCAACCATATCTGTAGACGGAATACGGCATGATGTCAAAACTGGTATGTGTACTTCTGTTTGTATTTGCAGAGAAATTCACTTCAAAGACATAATGGTTTTGTTATTAACATAAAAGTCTGAATGGTATTGCACCCATGTATCTTCAGAACCTGTGGAATGTTATGCACTTCCCTGTGTTTTGTTCTCTCAGGGGGTTGACTCTGTGTTCCACAGGTGAAAAAGAAGTCAGCAGGCCGTAAGGCCTTTCTCTAATGCTGCATTCACGTGTTGGCAGCATGCGGCAGACAGTTAACTCCAGTATTCCATTTTCAGTGAGGAGATGGAAGATTCCCCCACTGAGAGAGTTCCAATAGCAATCATGCAAGTATCAGAAACAGGCAGAAACAGACGAACAATTTAAGTAGAAACAATCAGTTTTTGATCAGATAAGCAGGCACTTCTTTCAATGCACTGGGATTAATATTAGCATTTACCTGAGCAAATGTCTCCACTCTGACCCTGTTTCATGCTAACCACACTTCACGCTCATAATAAGGGGTTGACGGTAAAAGACAGCATATGCTAAAGCTAACTATATGTTGCGAGGTGAAATCCATATTGAAATGTTCCTGCTAGCTTGGCTCGTGGGGAATCCTCCTTCCGCTGACCTGGTCTCACCCTGCTACATGAACTTAGCGTTTAATACAAGCCCGTCAATACTCAGGGGGGGAATGTCAATGTAGCTTGTGTTAGCATGTCGTTGGAAAACTTCCTGTACTCCTTTTTAGTCTGACACATTTCATTGCAGCTTTTACATTTTTCTCTTAGCTGCAGCTAGTGATTGATGTATTATTATTATTATTATTATTATTTCTTAGCATCTACTTGTAATTCAACTCTTAAAAGTAATAAAAGTGATAGACTGTTGCAGCAGGATCTGAACATCAGCCAAAGAGGAACCTGACTAGAAGGAACATGTTTCAGTCTGGATTTCACCTTGCAGCGTATATTATTACATGCTTTTGTAATCATGTACAAAAGCATGTCCCAACTTGCAGGGATAGAAGCTGGGACATAAAGGTCTTGGCTGAGGAAGTAACCTGCAGTAGTCTGATGACCCATTGAAGTACTCGGACTGGTCGGCTTCATACCACAGTATCCAGGAGGAGGTCCGCCTCAGTGGGACTCGGGTCCTCTGTAGGGCGTCTTTTGAACAGTAGTTATAAGACCTGTACAGAGCTCCTAATGCTTGTGACCATTTCCTTTAGCTGCAGGTGGTGATTACTGGCGCCTCTTGAATCCTGGCGAGTACCGAGTGACCGCCAAGGCAGAAGGCTACACACCTCAAACCAGACTCTGCATGGTCGGCTACGACTCCGGTGCCACTCTGTGCAGCTTCACCTTAGCCAAGTCCAACTGGAACCGCATCAAACAGATCATGGCTCTCAACGGCAACAGGCCCATTCGGCTCGTCCCCAAAACAGTGCAAACGACAGCAGCCAGCGCAGTGACGACGCAAAACACCATCGCGGCGACGGACTCAGGCTACGATGCTCAGAAAGTGGAGCGAATCAGAAGGCTGAGGCTCATGCGTTTACGCAGGCTGCGTCAACAAAGATTACGGGCAAAACTTACTACTACGACAACTACTACTACTACGACTACAACCACAACACCACCCACCACCACAGCTGAAACTGAGAGAACGACGTCCTGGTATGACTCCTGGTTCCCTGTGGACAGCTGGTGGACCGACAACCCGTTTGACAGCATCAGCTTTGACTCGGGGCCCACAAAGGAGTATCCATTTGAATACACCATCGACTGAAGACGCCAAACGCCCAGCGTCCCCTTCATAACCACTTCAGCATAGAGCACATCACTTAGAAAATACTGCACACATACTGGCAATTTGTACATTTTTCATAAAGAATTCAGTGGAATGTAACATCTTTAAGAAATCATTCTGTGATTCTGCATGTAGAGATATAATGTGGAAAGAAAGGTCTCTGCTGAGCAGAGCTTAATAAAGAACACAGCACTCAATAAAAAAACAGATCACAACACCACGGCTGGTTTGCTGGTTTGTTTTTTCAAATAAATGAATCAGTTTCTTAATCATGTAATACTAAATGTATCTGACTCACATGAAGACATTTTCTAAAATATCCACCTGGTGTGCAGTTGCAGGTTAATTACATTTAACTGTAAAGCTTTATTGAAAAAATAAGGAATTTATGTTTTGACAAAAACAGTGACATGTACTTTTGAGGAATAAATATTATTTTATCCCATCAAAATGATACCAAAGAGCAGCATCTTAAATTCAAACAATTTACAGAATATTCTCATCAGTATAATAAATGAGGAGGTGTCTCAATCTTAATGAATAAAAAAATTCATCTTACACTTAACCAATCAACAGCTGACCCAGATGGAAGATTTATTATCATTAATGCATCTATCAATCAAACAACATTCACACTTCCATTTGCAAGTGTAGGGAAATAAAACCACTCAAACTCACTCATCTTCAACCGCTTATCAGGATTCGGGTCTCAGGGCAACAGCTCCAGCAGGGGACCCCAGACTTCCCTTTCCTGGGCCACATTGACCACCTCTGACTGTGGGATCCTGAGGCGTTCCCAGGCCAGTGTGGAGATATAATCTCTCCACCTAGTCCTGGGTCTTCCCCGGGGTCTCCTCCCAGATGGACGTGCCTGGAACACCTCCCAGGGGGCATCCTTACCAGATGCCCGAACCCCCTCAACTGGCTCCTCTCAACACGAAGGAGCAGCAGCTCTACTCCAAGCTCCCCACGGATGACCGAACCTGCCACTGGACAAGTGGACAGCTTCACTCCAACGTTTGCTGGCAATGGGCCGTGCAGTCCCTCAGACTGAGCCTTTCCAGGGAACTTTCTTTTGTTTTTTCTTTTTTGCACAATTCAGCACCGGCAGGCTCAGCAGTACCAGATCTATGTCGAGGCATAAGTCCGACGGCACTCTGTGTGATTCCGGCTGTGTGATGGTGGTATAACTGTTCACCCGTGTTGCATCCATTAACACAACATCAGCTCCTGTACGGAAACAGAAACTAACATGTATGATTTTAGGGTATTAGTGGACTGAAAGTTAGCAGAACTAAATTTAGCGTCCGCTGATGGTTTTCAAAGTTAGCTGAAAAGCTAATCTGCTAATGAAAAAGTTAGCTTTGCTAACTAGCAGTTAGCAGAACTGTACCCACCACTGCCTTCCAGGGATCCACCTCCCCAGACCATCACTGACCCTCCACCAAACCAGTCAGGCTGAATAACGTCCCAGAGGTGCATCATGTTCTCCACGGCGTCTCCAGACTCCTGTCACGTGTGTTCAGGTTGAACCTGCTCTCCTCTGTGAAAAGCACAGGGTGCCAGTGTCCGACCTGACAGTTCAGGTGTTCTGTGGCCAACACCAGCCGGGCTCCACGGTGCTGCTCAGTGATCACAGGGCCCCCTGCAGGACCTTCTACGGCCCTGTCCAGCTGTCCTAGAGTAAGTGTCTGTCTCCTGGAATGTCCTCCACACTCTTCAGACTGTGCTGGGAGACACAGCAAACCTTCTGGTAAGGCACATATTAATGGAGGAGTTGAACTACCTGTTTCCCCTCTGCAGGGTCCAGGTACAGCACCAAAACACTAAACTAGTGAAAAATCAGTCAGAAAGATCAAGAGGAAATAAAAAGTCTGTGGTCTCCACCTGTAACACTGGTGGTGTTTTGGGCATCCTCTTACTGTGAATTTCATTAACACCAAAGCAGCTCAGACTGAGTTCAAGCCCAGAAGTTGAACTGACTTGATGCTGTACTTTAATTTCCTTTAATTTCTTGAAGCAGTACATCACAGATGTTCACAAGTCGTTTTTTACAAGTCCAAGTCAAGTCTTCAGTCTCTGAGGAGCAGGATCAAGCCACGTCTCAGATCTCTGGCCGTCTATTCTGTCCAGAACACTGGATTGTTAAATCTTATTCAGATCTTGAATTCAAAGATGTACGATGGAGTTTCCACCGACACAGTCTGACTGGTTCGTCTTTTCCTCGCTGCACTCAGTTCAAATGAAGTAAAATCTACACACTGTTGGTCTGTTGTGTCTTGTAGTTCTACTTTACCCTAAAATTACAATGAGGTGTCAGTGGTCCTGCAGTGACACACGACGTGTCATCAGGCACTCGTTGATTTGAGTGTGTCACACTCCACATTTGATGCATTGTTCTTCTGAAAACCTCCAGGAATCAATTGAGTTAAAACTGTGAAATTATTTTTAAAACTAATTACTCAGACTCAATGTAAAGTTTCATATGCGTCTGTGAATATTTTGGGATGCTCACTGAGACAATTGTTACATCATATTGTACAAATTATCATCCAGCAAACTGGTCATTGTCTGTTCACCTCATGTAGCAAAACCACCAGCAACCATTAGATGGCAACACAACACAAAGATTTCCTTGTTTGTTTTCAAGTCTCATGTTAATTTTTATTCAGTAATTTCCATCGTCAGGAGTCTTCTGCTTTAATTTGATATTAAACTCAAACTATGGTTACACATACTTTATATTGCATGTTGCAGCTTTATTAATTTTATATGGGTCTCAATTTTATAGTCCAGTCTTTTGCACCCACGTTGATCATGTTTTCTTTTGGACCACAATAGAAATAAGTGTTTTCACTTTTTGATCTTGTGGCAGCGGCCGGTCTGCTCTGTGTGAGCCGGACCCAGCAGAATGGCACCGGGCCCATGTGGATCAGTGTGGACGGGTTTATCTGAGAACACCTGCTGATGACCTCTGACATCATCTTCTGCTTTACGATTTATTGTCTTTCTTTAGTTCCATTATGTTGGTCTTGTGGTTTGTGGAGAAATGTTTTTGTTTATGTTTTTAAACATTTAAAGCAACAGACACACACACACACACACACACACACACACACACACACACACACACACACACACACACACACACACACACACATATTTCAGGCACTTGTTTGTCATCTCTTTATCATGCCATGTTGAATTTTGCGGAGCTTCAGCAGAGCGAGTATGTTACTGTATATGTCAACTACGGGAGGAAATGGACCCGGAATGCAAGGCAGTGGACACAAAAGGTAAGGTGCAAAAGGACAGGAGTTTAATGATCCAAAAAATACAAAAACAGCAGTGATAACAAAAAATGACTCCAAGGTCAAAGTCCAGATAATTCCAAAATAGTGCAAAACATCTTAAGCAGGACAAAAAGTAGAATAACAAAAATCTACTGTGGAAAAAGTCAGCTAAGTGTCACTTACGGCAAAGGACTCAATCACTGGAAGAACCAAAAGCAGGAGACACAGTGAATCAGCCCTAACCAACCCGCACTGGCACAAACGAATTAGCAACTTAAATACCTGTTCACTAATTGAACACATGTGGTGATCACAAGAGGGCGGAGCAGAACAAGTCAACAGAAAATCACAGTCAACATACAAGAGACCAAAATGACTGTAATCATCAACTTAGAACTTCAATACCAGCAAAAGCAAAACATCAAAAATCTAAAACAGAATCACAAAAAATAATAAATGCAAAAAAGAAATCCAAAACATACATAAAAAAGATGAAACACAGTAAGTGTGAGAGGCAGGGCCCAAACCATGAGCACCAGCCAAACACATGCACAATCCTGAGTCACAGAGCGTGAACATGGATCTGGAACCAACAGAAAACCATAATACTAGAAGATCAAAAATTAACTAGAGGATCAAAGGGAAACAGAACAACAGAAATCACACCTGATCACAGAGGGCAGAGCCCACTGACAGAACCTGACATGTGCAGCCGCAACAGAAACAAACTACACATAGTCAAGGACAACAAGAAGACATTCATGCATGTATGCATTCCCACATACACACAAAGACTGGCACCTGCCGAGAAACTCAGACACGACAAACCACACATGTATGCAAGCAGAGCAAAACAGATAACATGCATTCCTACATACGAAAAATACATACATACATAAGACAGACAGACAGACACACACACACACACACACGGAGAGACAGATGCACAAAGAAATATAAACCGGACACTAGGCAGGAACCACACCAACAGAACTCCAACAGCGGATTTTCCTCGCCCACTTTGGAGAAGGAGCTGCCATCTTCTGGGGCACGTTGGCCTTTTTGGCCACTGTGGGTGTCGTTTCACCCTGAAAACGGAAAAACATACAACATTCAAACTTCAGTTTATTTGCACAGCATCAAATCAAAACCTGTCACCTTTTGTCCTGCTCTTATTAACATGTTTTCCCTCATTGTCTTCTTTCTTAATCTTTTTGGTGCTGCAGCTGGTGGTGTCTTCCACAGAGTCACCACAGAGGCTTCTGCAGTGGGAGTTCACCCACAGCCAGCTCGCGGCATTCGCCCTACTGAGATATCCCATAATCCCTTACACACCAGAAAGTCACTGCGGTCACACAACATAGAGAATCCACACGACGACAATTACAAATGAACATTATACAACCAAAATGTACTTTTTTATGCTTTTCATCACGTTAATAACAGACTGCTGAATGAGACCCTGAAAACTTGCTAAAACAAATATTCCAAATATACCATGTTTGCTACATTTAACCTGCGTATAACTTCATGAATGCAAACTGAATTTCAGACATTTTATATATATATTACTCTGGAACAAAGAGGACAAACAGTGCTGTAAAGGACAATAAGCAGGACGTTAAAGAGCAAACTTCACTTTCCCCCAGAACGACATGAACAGGAAGTGATCGCGGCTCACAGCAACTCCCGCTGAAAATAACGGAGAAACAACCTGAGCTTCACGTATGTTTACATAAAATAAACACAGTAAAAACATCTACAAACCCAGAGAATATATTCATGAGAGTTTTAGGCACAATATACAACCGCAATTCCAATGAAGTTGGGACGTTGTGATGAATGTAAATAAAAACAGAATCCAATGATTTTCAAATCCTCTTCAACCTATATTCAATTGAATACACCACAAAAACAAGATATTTAATGTTCAAACTGATAAAGTTTATTGTTTTTGTGCAAATATTTGCTCATTTTGAAATGGATGCCTGCAACAGGTTTCCAAAAAGCTGGGACAGTGGTATGTTTCCCACTGTGTTACATCACCTTTCCTTCTAACAACACTCAATAAGCGTTTGGGAACTGAGGACACTAATTGTTGAAGCTTTGTAGGTGGAATTCTTTCCCATTCTTGCTTGATGTACGACTTCAGTTGTTCAACAGTCCAAGGTCTCCGTTGTCGTATTTTGCGCTTCATAATGCGCCACAATGGGCGACAGGTCTGGACTGCAGGCAGGCCAGTCTAGTACCTTCACTCTTTTACTACGAAGCCACGCTGTTGTAACACGTGCAGAATGTGTCTTGGCATTGTCTTGCTGAAATAAGCAGGGACGTCCCTGAAAAAGACGTTGCTTGGATGGCAGCATGTGTTGCTCCAAAACCTGGATGGACCTTTCAGCATTGATGGTGCCATCACAGATGTGTAAGTTGTCCATGTCATGGGCACTAACACACCCCCATACCATCACAGATGTGTAAGTTGTCCATGCCATGGGCACTAATACACCCCCATACCATCACAGATGTGTAAGTTGTCCATGCCATGGGCACTAACACACCCCCATACCATCACAGATGCTGGCTTTTGAACTTTGTGCTGGTAACAATCTGGATGGTCTTTTTCCTCTTTTGTCCAGAGGACACGATGTCCATGATTTCCAAAAAAAATGTGGACTCATCAGACCACAGCACACTTTTCCACTTTGCGTCCATCCATTTCAAATGACCTCGAGCCCAGAGAAGGCGGCAGCATTTCTGGATGTTGTTGATGTTTGGCTTTCACTTTGCATGGTAGAGTTTTAACTTGCACTTGTAGATGTAGTGACGAACTGTGTTAACTGACAATGGTTTTCTGAAGTGTTCCTGAGCCCATACAGTAAGATCCTTTACACAATGATGTCGGTTTTTAATGCAGTGCCGCCTGAGGGATCGAAGGTCACAGGCATTCAGTGTTGGTTTTCGGCCTTGTTGTTTACGTGTAGAAAGTTCTCCAGATTCTCTGAATCTTCTCATTATATTATGGACTGTAAATGATGGAATCCCTAAATTCCTTGCCATGATGGACTCCCGCACTGTTGACATAAGACAGACAGGTAGACAGTTAAGGAAGAGTGGATTTGGATCAGATTTCAGTCTGACATTATAGTTTTATGTTGTCTTGTTTGCATGTTCTGCTTCCATAAGGTTCAGTGTTACCAAATACAAGTATTTCTGTGTACGCTCTCAGTTGTCCAGGTGGTTTCCATAGTAAAGAAGCTTGAATCTTCGACTGGACTGGGTTGCTTGACGTGAGGAGATTTCACTTCAAATCGCAGAAGCTTCTTCAGCTAAAATTCCTGCTCTGGTCATCTGACTTCTGTCTTGACTCTTGTAGAGAAGAATAACAGAAGCCACAAAAGCTGGAGTTTTAAACCTAACCAGACCCCTCCTACCGAGAGACAGACTGCTATAGACTAGTGACTAAACAATTGCTCTAATTATCACCTATTGTGCTCTAGTTAGCACCCTCCTAATGACAGGGCAGCTGTCCCTCCTAATGATGGGACGGACACCTCTCCTGATGACGTGAATGACTCATTACCATGAACAAAAGACTGAGACTGCTTACCTACTACGACATCCCTACTTAGCTGAATTATTAAACTTTACGTACCAGCCCGGGTTTTGCATTCTCAGGGTGCAGGACTACTTTGTGTCTCTAGGGTGAATAAGATGTCTGCGGGTCACAGAGCTTTCTCTTATCATGTCCCTGTTCTGTGGAATGATCTCCCTGCATCAATAAAACAGTCAGACTCTGTAGAGACTTTCAAGTCCAGACTTAAGATGCACTTATTTTCCCTTTCGTATGGCTAGCATACTGGTATAGTATGTTACTATGCTTTTCACTCTATTAATTCATTTTATTAGTAAACAGAGTGTGCCGCGGCCTCAACTTTACCTAAATTCTGGGTCTTTTAGTGAAGTTTAGGGCTAGTGGCCGGCGATCACCTTAGTATTTCCTGTTTTTCTTGTTGTTTAATGCTGAGAAATTATACTGTATTTCTTGTCTTTCTGATGCCTGATTCTGTTTTTTCTCTCTGTTTAAGGTGCAGCTCCATCCAAAGATGGGTGTGGTATTTGTGCTGGAGACCCTCCTGTCCTGTGCACCAACAGCATTTCCTGTATATTTGTTTTGTGAATTGTTCTGTAATTTGTGTCTGTATCATGGCCCAAGTAGAGGGTCACCCCTTTGGGTCTGGTCTGCTTGAGGTTTCTTCCTCAGAGGGAGTTTTTCCTTACCACTGTTGCTCTGGGGGTTGGTAAGTTTAGACTTACTTGTGTGAAATGCCTTGAGAACTCTAACCCGAACCCAACCTGCAGATGTCAAGGGCCATCTATCGAGTGCAGCAAAATGATCATGTTCATCTTTATAGATCACGATCAGTTGATATGTCGATTATCACGACAAACCGATTAGGGAACTTCACAAAGTCCCATCAGAGATCAGAGCAACATTTTGATGTCATGAGGCTCGATCAAGCGAAAGTCAACATGCACCATGTGGAGAGGCCAAAGTGTTATTCTTCCAACATCAGTGAGCAGCAATTTACCACCACCCCGTGACAAATCTGAGAACAGTCAGTCAGAATGATGCAGGAAAACATGAAGACAGTAAGATTTTTCAACACTTGGTTCTTTGTCATGTTTTTTTCCTGTCCTGTATTTTATGTGTCTAAATTTTCTTCACCCCCTAAAAACTATAAATTACAAAAAGTCTAATGTAATTTTGAAATAAGGTGATAGCTAAGCATGAATGTTAACATTTCACATTTTGGTGCAGCCACAGAGCTCACAGCAGAAAAAAAATGTTCTCTTGTTGTTCTGTGTTAGTCATTTTAACATGAGAACTTTACAGTCCTGGAAATATGTTCTAAAAAGTGTTTATGTTGAACAAACTGGCAAACGTTTGTGCTGCTCCCTTGATAAAACCTTAATCATTAATTAAATACAGCCATTCATCCATTTTTCTGAACTTTCTTATTCCAATAAGGGGTGACAGGGAGGGGGGGGGGGGGGGGGCGGCTGGAGCCCACCCCTGCAGGTGAGAGGCGGAGTCTACCCTGGCCAAATACAGCTGCTCACATTATAAAAGCTTTTAAACAAGAGTATGGTCACTTTATGACATCACTGTAAAGAGGCTGACCTGTGATGTCATAAAGTCCCATCAGAGCTCAAAGCACTCTTTGTTGTCGTAAAGCTCAATCATCACAAAGCCTACAAACAAGCATGTGTAGAGGTCACAGTGTTATTTTTAGGACAGCAGGGAGCAGCAATCATCAATCACACTCTGAGAAAATTCACTCAGAATGATGCAGGAAAACATGAAGGCAGTAAGATTCTTCAACAATTGATTCTTTGCCGTGTGTTTTCCTGTCCTGTATTTTATGTGTCAAAAAAAATTCCAAAAGATGATAAATGAAACAAAGTCAAAATGTAATTTTGAAACATTTTTGTGCAGCTGCAGAGCTCACAGCAGAAAAAAATGCTCTTTTTCTCTTGTTCTCTCTCTCTCTATATATATATATACACACACACACACAAATATACTCTATCAAATGCAACTGAAAAAGACATTGGGGCGCCACAGTACAACCTGACCCATTTTTGAGGACATTTAGCGCCACCTGGTGGCTCACGCCATCAGCCTTTTTTAACGAAATTTGCAGGAGTGAATAAACCAACATCTCTACTTTATATAACAGTTGGCAGAATTTTGGGGACTCCTCTTATATTGATTTGATACCCTTTTAAAATCAGGTCATTGGTCAGACATTTGTTTCTGGATCTGCATCATCTGCAGTACAAGAGTTCATACATGACACTTGGATGTGTCTCAAATTGCCCTTTCCCTTGGCAGACTTGAGGATTTAGGTACGGGAAAAATAACTTCAGGAAAATTCTTATGTTCTATTGAACAGGACATATTCACATGCTTGTTGCCATAGCAACTGATACCAATACATATGTATTA
This sequence comes from Thalassophryne amazonica, assembly GCF_902500255.1. Classification (NCBI taxonomy): domain Eukaryota; kingdom Metazoa; phylum Chordata; class Actinopteri; order Batrachoidiformes; family Batrachoididae; genus Thalassophryne; species Thalassophryne amazonica. The sequence continues at coordinate 2,140,490 of NC_047119.1, forward strand.
GATTGACTGTACATAAGGGAAGGAGAATCAAAAGAAAATATCATCAGATCATACATGCATTCATGTGGTAATTCATGCAGTTGGGTTAGTGAGCATGTGTTCATTGACCTGATTAAAAAGGGGCATCAAACCAGTATAAGAGGAGTCCCCAAAAATTCTGCAAACTGTTATATAAAGCAGAGATGTTAGTTTATCGACTCCTGCAAAATCTGTTAAAAAAGGCTGATGGTGCGGGCCACCAGGTGGCGCTATATGACGCCTCACGGAGCGACTTATTGATCTGTTATAACACCGGACCGAGCCGCTAACCAAATGGGATGTTATGACGCCTCACGGAGCGACTTATTGATCTGTTATAACACTGGACTGAGCCACTAACCGATCGGATGTTATGACGTCTCACGGAGCGACTTATTGATCTGTTATAACACCGCACCGCACATGTTTTCACTATTATTTGATTTCTTTGTGGACTCCAATATCAAGTTCATATGTGAGGATGCCAGAAACAACCATTTAGCCTTCTTGGACTGTGATGTTACGATTGGAGAGAACAGGCAGCTCCATACAGGATAAAGTGCAGAAGTTCTAAAGAACAAAGAGACAGACAGACAGGAGACGGAGCCAAGAAGAAGAGGGGTGTCTCTCCCTTATTTAGCAGGAGTAGGGCAAAAACTACAGAGGATCTTCAGACAGCACAAAATCCCAGTTTACTTTAAACCTGTTAACACCTTGGGACAGAAATTAGTTCACCCTAAAGACAGGCTCCCTAGTTACAAACAGAGCAATATAGTGTATTCTATCAGATGTCAGGAAAACTGTAACGAACACTAAATAGGTGAGACTAAGCAGCTGTTGCACAAAAGGCTATACCAGCACCGCAGAGAGGGCGCTGGTGGACCTCAGTCTGCAGTTCATCTCCATCTTAAAGACACTAACCACACATTTGAGGACAAGGAAGTTAAAATCTTAGCCAGAGAAAAGAAATGGTTTGAGAGAGGAGTGAAGGAGGCATTGTATGTGAAACAGATGAAACCCAGCCTTAACCAGAGAGGGGGTCCCCTGTCTACTATGGGGTACTCAGGTCAAAGCAGTTTCAGTCTTTTGTTCATGGTAATGAGTCATTCACATCATCAGGAGAGTCATCAGGAGAGGTGTTAGTCCCATCGTTAGGAGGGACAGCTGCCCTGTCTTTAGGAGAGTGCTAACTAGAGCACAATAGGTACTAATTAGAGCAATTGTTAGTCATTAGCCAATAGCAGTCGGCCTCTCGGTAGGAGGGGTCTGGTTAGGTTTAAATCTCCAGCTTTTGTGGCTTCTGTTATTCTTCTCTACAAGAGTCAAGACAGAAGTCAGACCACCACAGCAAGAAATTTAACTGAGGAAGCTTCTGCGATTTGAAGCGAAACATCCTCGCATCAAGCAACCCAGTCCAGTCGAAGATTCAAGCTTCTCTACTACAAATACAACCCCTGGCAAAAATTATGGAATCACCGGCCTCGGAGGATGTTCATTCAGTTGTTTAATTTTGTAGAAAAAAAGTAGATCACAGACATGACACAAAACTAAAGTCATTTCAAATGGCAACTTTCTGGTTTTAAGAAACACTATAAGAAATCAAGAAAAAAAGATTGTAGCAGTCAGTAACGGTTACTTTTTTAGACCAAGCAGAGGAAAAAAATATGGAATCACTCAATTCTGAGGAAAAAATTATGGAATCACCCTGTAAATTTTCATTCCCAAAACTAACACCTGCATCGTATCAGATCTGCTCGTTAGTCTGCATCTAAAAAGGAGTGATCACACCTTGGAGAGCTGTTGCACCAAGTGGACTGACATGAATCATGGCTCCAACACGAGAGATGTCAATTGAAACAAAGGAGAGGATTATCAAACTCTTAAAAGAGGGTAAATCATCACGCAATGTTGCAAAAGATGTTGGTTGTTCACAGTCAGCTGTGTCTAAACTCTGGACCAAATCCAAACAACATGGGAAGGTTGTTAAAGGCAAACATACTGGTAGACCAAGGAAGACATCAAAGCGTCAAGACAGAAAACATAAAGCAATATGTCTCAAAAATCGAAAAATGTACAACAAAACAAATGAGGAACAAATGGGAGGAAACTGGAGTCAACGTCTGTGACCGAACTGTAAGAAACCGCCTAAAGGAAATGGGATTTACATACAGAAAAGCTAAACGAAAGCCATCATTAACACCTAAACAGAAAAAAACAAGGTTACAATGGGCTAAGGAAAAGCAATCGTGGACTGTGGATGACTGGATGAAAGTCATATTCAGTGATGAATCTCGAATCTGCATTGGGCAAGGTGATGATGCTGGAACTTTTGTTTGGTGCCGTTCCAATGAGATTTATAAAGATGACTGCCTGAAGAGAACATGTAAATTTCCACAGTCATTGATGATATGGGGCTGCATGTCAGGTAAAGGCACTGAGGAGATGGCTGTCATTACATCATCAATAAATGCACAAGTTTACGTTGATATTTTGGACAATTAAAAGGATGTTTGGGGATGATGAAATCATTTTTCAAGATGATAATGTATCTTGCCATAGAGCAAAAACTGCAAAAACATTCCTTGCAAAAAGACACATAGGGTCAATGTCAATGAGCAGATCTGATTTGATGCAGGTGTTAATTTGGGGGATGAAAATTTACAGGGTGATTCCATAATTTTTTCCTCAGAATTGAGTGATTCCATATTTTTTCCCTCTGCTTGGTCTAAAAAAGTAACCGTTACTGACTGCCACAATCTTTTTTTCTTGATTTCTTATAGTGTTTCTTAAAGCCAGAAAGTTGCCATTTGAGATGACTTTAGTTTTGTGTCATGTCTGTGATCTGCTTTTTTTCTACAAAATTAAACAACTGAATGAACATCCTCTGAGGCCGGTGATTCCATCATTTTTGCCAGGGGTTGTATGAGTACAAAGTATTCACTGACCAGAGCACCATTTCCATTTATGCTGTTGGGAAAAAAAGGAAAATTATTTACTGTCTCTCGGACTGACTATAACTTAAACCTGCACAACTTTTGTATACTGTTCTTAGATTATATTGCACTGTTTTGTATTGTTTGAACAGAGCACCTTTTTTATTATTCATATTGTGTGAGCTCTCAGGACTTTCTAAATATTTGCACAAAACCTGAACAGGATCTCTGGCTTTATTCATGTTATTTCATTTATTTTTTTATTGTTATTTCTGTTATTTTAGTGTGTGTTTAAAGTCTGTTGTCCATTAATATTTGGGGAGGTGTGGGCACGCGACGTTCTGGGGGGCACCAAACTGGCTTGAGCCGCCTCTGAGTTCACCTGTTGATTTTAACAGTTCTCTTTCTTGGGTCTTTGTCAGTTTGGGAGAAACGGGTTTGTTGTGTGTCTTCATTTTGTCATTTGGAACAGTTTAGCGGCCGACTGCTTCATAAAAAAAAAAATAATAATAATAAAAAAATCCTGTTTTATGTAAAAGGAATACGTGCGATAATCAAAATATATCCACTGAAAAACATTGACACATTTAAACATGGATAAATGTTTAAACCTCCCCCCGACCCTGAACTGGTCTAAGTGGTTACAGAAAATGAAACAATGAAATGAGTAAAGAATATATAAAATGATCACTTTCTAGAAAAAAAAAAAAAACATTGAAATTTCTACTCTGACAGTCTGTTTGCAGTCGATACCATTAAATTAACCAACAGCTTCATAGGTTCTTCGTGCTTCGAAACAGTGGACACAATGTTTGAAACAATGACTTTATCAATATGATGGCGACATCTAGTGGGCGTTTATAGGTTCCACACTTCAGGTGTTTACTGACAGTAAAAGATGTGCAAAGAAATATTAAGATCGACAGTTGAAATTATGATGAAAGTGGTTTGTCTAACAGCTTTTTGACCATTAAAGACATTGAAACACCCATAAAAGGTGGTTTATTTCCTGCCCAGGTCATCTGATTTAGATGTAAATCCTGTTTAATTCAAACTGCATGTCTGTTCCAGTTGTTCCTAATTTGGTTTTCATGTCCCCAGTTTGTGACAGATGTTTAAAATAACACAAAAATAATATTGATAAACCTAAATATGTATGAGTCAAATATGCCAATTAAACGGAAATGAAATATTTCAAGACATTTATCCATGTTTAGTGCGCTTGGTTTCAGTTCAGAAGGTTCCCGGTTCAAATCCCACTCCTGCCACATTCCTCCATGTAATGTGGAGTTGCGTCAGGAAGGGCATCCGGCGTAAAATCTGTGCCAATTCAACATGCAGATCCACCTTGGATTTGCTGTGGCGACCCCGAGTGCAAACAAGGGAGCAGCCGAAGGGACTATAATATTAAAAATGGTAAAACAACCAGAAGTATTGCTCAATCTTATTTATGAAAAGTAAATCCACGCCATCTGGTTTCTATAGTGCGCCGGTTATTGCAACCGTAAGCAGCACAAAACACCGACTCTGGTGTGAAGAGACCCATCCAATATGGCGGCGACGCTGGATTATGTTGCAGCAAGTTATGACGCCAAGCTGACCTGAAATGGACCATTATACATTAAATTGACTTTACTGACGAGTCTGACCCATTTGAAAAGCGACCAAATTACATGTATTTGTAGTAAGTTTGGCGATGTTTTTCCATCAGCCAAATATGGCCACCAGAGGGCGCTCGGTGTAAAGTCCGCGGCCACCAGCAGCGCAGTTGGTAGTTTTGACACTGCGGGCAGGTTACATTGACTTTGGACTCAGTGGACCAACATCAGCAGATGACATCACACCCCAAATCATCACTGACTGGAAACCTCACATTGGACTTCCAGAGACCTGGATTCTGTGCCTCTTCACTCGTCCTCCAGACTCTCGGACCTTGATTTCCAAATGAAATACATTTAATTTCATCAGAAAAGAGGACTTTGGGCCACTGAGCACCTCTTTTTCTCCTGAGATGCTTCTGGTATCGTCTCTGGTTTAGGAGCAGCCCGACACTCAGGATGTGACGCCTGTCGTCCATAGTTCCTGGACACGTGTGTGTGTGGTGGCTCTTGATGCCTGCACTCCAGCCTCAGATTTGCCTGACAATCTTCTCAACACTGGTCATCCCTGTTTGTGCAGCTTTTCCTGCCACGTTCCCTTCCAGTCAACTTTCCATTTGGATGCTGTGATCGGGGTTGGAACACCCGGCCCCTTCACTGATGACCTGTAACCTTCCTGCTGACTGAGGATGTCAGTGACTGTCTTCTGGACGACGGTGACTGTAGTTTTATGAAGTGAACCAGACTGAGGGATTCATGGTTTAATGCTGCAAAAATAGTGAGTTAGTCAAACTTGAAATGAAATACACCAATAATGTGATTTTTATTTTTTTGAGCTGCCTATAATTATAAAAAATAAAATTCACACACCGACAGTCAACCCAAAGTTCCCAAACCAACTAACCAGCATGTGGGAAGAAGCTGGAGAACCATGAGAGAACCCAAACAAACACTTTACACAGAAAATACACATTATTTTAAAGTGTCCTGGTTGCTTCATGTATCATAAAACTGTTGTTAAATCTTTAAAAAAAGCAACAGCAACAAACCAAATCCATACACGTGTGTACGAGCCCCTCTAACAATCACATGCTTGACTTTTATTCACCGACTTTTCTTCAGCTTTTAACCAGATGCAGAATAGTGACGACAGTGTTTTGAATTATAACATGATGTTTCATGAAAACTGTAATAAGATCCACCTGTAAAGGTGTAATAAGGGCCACAGAAAGAAAAATACACTTTTTTTGAACAGGCTAATTTTCCTTTTTCTTCACTTTCTGTAATGTAATAAATTTGATCCATTTTTCTTCATGTTTTGATTTGAAATAGAATGTGTAGTGTTGACAATGCATTTGTGTGTCTGGAAATAAAAACTATTATTTTGATTTTTACTCACTTTTTAAACACTATTATTTTATTATTTTCGGTGGGTTCTGGAATTATCCAGACAAATTCTAATTTGCCAAAGTTCAATTGTTGGTTCTGACGTCACGTCTCCACCTTTTGTTGATTTACCAAACTTGGTATGTCAATGAAGGTTGACCTGAAAATAATTCCTTTTGGTAAAAGTTGAGGAATTCAGTTTTCCAACCTAATTTGGGTCAAATGTGGCACATACTTAGATGGACTCCAGAATATTCTGGCAAGGTCAAATAGAGGTCAATATTTGGGAAAAGGTTCAAGCAACTGGGTCCAAGTGTTAGAACGGCGTAAAGCTTACTGTGTCAATGTGCACAGGTACTGTTTGCCTATACTTGAAAAATGGCAAACATCTTCAAGTTTGAATGACTTGGATGTTATTTAATCTAATTATACCTGGAATATCACAGATTAATTAAAAAAACAACAAAACAACAACATTGATCTGAAGCTGCAGTACGTCCATCTGTACTGTTGTCCTTTTTTTGTTTTGTTTTAATCACAGATAAAAGTATGACAAAAGAAGTTGATAAAAGAATGGTTTTAATAGTCACTTGCAAACAGACCTGATGTATCAATAAGTAACACAGAGAACCAATTCCTTGAATAATCTGTTTTTGTTTTTTTTTGTATTCCTGCTGGAGATAGAAAGTTTGCACTGTGGTAACTGTTCACACGCCCAAAACCTCTTAACAGTCAAGGTCCCAGATGGTATTAATCCAAAATCCAGGCCGTTTAAATGTGAGTTGGGTCCAACGTCAAGACACAAACGGCTGAGCGGCGACACAGTTACGACTTCTTTCTGGTTTTCCCTCTGCTGTAGCGAAAACTCTTCAGTGGGTTCTTCCCCTGAACATTCTTCTGCAAAGAAGGAAAGAAGAAGCTGTTCAGTCACCGTAGGCCAAATTAATTAAATGGCATCATCGAGAACCATGGTTCCCAATCCGTGGTCCGAGGCCTGCTGTGTGTTCACCTAAAAGAGGTCATTTCACTGATTAGCTCATCCACCTGCCTGAAGAGCCGAACTAATTCAAATCAGCTGGTTTAGAGGGTAGAACAAACGTTTGGTAGGACTTTTACTCCCTGGAGCTGGAGTTTTCCATCTCTAATCTGCACTGAAGCTGCAAAAAATTAGAAGTACATGTGTCAAAGCCTCCTGGATAATCAACAGTCATTAAGAACATCGTTTTTCTTTGGAACAATCAAAGAGAAAAGGAGAAAACTAAGTTATGTGTTAGAGAGTTCCCTTTTGACTGAGACTCCTGGGTTGAGTTACTTTAGTCTTTAGTTACATGAAAGTTTCTCTTCATACAAACAGCGTAGTTTGAAAAGAAAAAAGTTGGGAACCACAGATCTAGAACTTGTGAAGCTGTGAAAGGTGAACGTGTTAAGTTTTGTTTGTGGCACCACCAGTGACGGTTTCACGGTGGAGTTTCATACAAGAAACAATAATGGCCTCCATCAATGTGAAGACAGTGCAGATGGAGAAGAATTATTCAGGAATTATAGCAGAAAGATGTCCTGGGCTATTTCAAAAACTTGACTTTGTGGATGAACAGACCACAATTACATGTACAGAGGTGCACGTAACTGCCAAAGTCAGTCTCCCCATGAAGACATCAGACATGAATAACTTTCCTTCTTGCATATCTTCATATAATCTACAACCAGTGTGACGTTTCATTAAAAGGTTTGAGGCGTTGCACTAAACTCATGGACACACACAGATGAACTGACAGCACAAACCCTCTTCTACGTAACACTGTTGAGGTCAAAGGTTGTAAAAACATTCTGCACTCACACAACATTCAGTCTCATTATAGAAACTTTGCACAATTTATTACCACCCTTGAAAAACGTCAGCTGCCTATATTTTTTTAACACGACCTAATCTAGAGCCCGTGGATCCCCACGGACAACACGCTAGTTCTCACCTTAAAACTGGTCTTTGTGACACCATGAGAGTTTGACTTTTCCCTCTTCCTCCTCTTCTTGAATGACAGTGGATTTAAGACCCCCTTCAGCGTCTGAGGAACTTGATTGAAAATGAACACGGTTAATGTGAGGAAGCTGACCTGTGGCTGTGCGCGGGTTCGACTTACTGAGGTATTCTGGGATGTTCTTCAGGTGGGGTTTGACCACAGCAGGATGCAGTTCTTTGTCGTGTCTCAGTAGCTGCAGGTCTCTGGGGTTATCTTCAAAATACGTCTGATTGACAGCACAAAGCTTCAGGAAACATCCAGACAGATTGAGTCCACAGTGGAGTGACAGTTCCTCACCTTAAGCTTCTCTGAATTGAGGAGCTCCTGTTTGATCTCCTTCAGTCTGGCCTCCTTTATCGCCTGCTTCGTGACTGTATGCATCGCATCCTACGTAACACAAAACACACAACTGTGCAAGCTTGACACAATCCACCACACTAAAATTAACATGTAATCCATTCAGAACATAGTAAAGCAGGAAAAATGCCTCCGTGTGTCTGCAGGGCAACTGAAACTGGTCAAACTAAAGGTGCCCTCAAAGGTACAAGGAGACAAAAAGCCACTCTATGGCTGCACAGTGTGAAAAAAAATCTCAAAAGAAAATACTGCTAATTTCAATATTGATCTCATCTAAAAATAGTTCAAAGATCTGTATTTTTTTAATATTTGGAAGAAGCCAATAGCAAAAAGCTCCTTTAGGCTGATGTTCTACAAAGCAAACTAATGATCAGAGATGGTGAAAGGAAAAATATGAAACAGGGGATGAAGGTCTGTAGGTTCATTCAGAGTCGTAAAGGTGACAAGCTCATAAGATAAGATGGAATCCAGTGGTGGCGCTGTGCTTTCACAGCTGATGGCTGCTGATCAACGTGTTCAATAAAACCAAGACACAAGACGGATTGGTGTATGAAGGTCAGGTCGTCTTAGTCAGAAAGTCTGTGATTCTGAGTCTTTCCATGTGGTATCACAGGCTGTCGGCGTCAACACCAACCACACCGGCCTCCAGCTGATCTGCATAGAATTTCTAAGTTGAGGCCGACACAAGACCACAACTTCAAACTGGATACAGACACCCAGGAAAATTTACACCATTTTCAATACCACGGTGGGAAATGAAAAAATAAATAAAGATTACAATAATACAACAATCACATCAATGACAACAATTTTTAGGGTGTCTGGCAAAGTCACTCACTCATCTTCAAATGCTTTTCCAGGATCGGGTCGCTGGGGCAACAGCTCCAGCAGGGGACCCCAGAATTCCCTTTCTCAGGCCACACTGACCACCTCCAACTGGGGGATCCCGAGGTGTTCCCAGGCCAGTGTGGACATATAATCTCTCCACCTAGTCCTGGGTTTTCCCCGGGGTCTCCTCCCAGATGGATGTGTCTGGAACACCTCCCAGGAGGCATCCTTACCAGATGCCTGAACCACCTCAGCTGGCTCCATTCAACATGAAGGAGCAGTGACTCTACTCCAAGCTCCCCATGGATGATCAAACTTCTCACCCTATCTCTAAATGAGACACCAGCCACCCTCCTGAGGAAGCCCATTTCGGCCGCTTGTACCCACGATCTAGTTCTTTGGGTCATGACCCAACCCTCATGACCAGAGGTGAGAGTAGGAATGAAGATCAACCAGTAGATAAAGAGCTTTGCCTTTTGGCTCAGCTCCCTTTTTGTCACAACAGTATGGTAGAGTGAACGCAACACCACCCCTGCTGCACCAATTCTCCGTCCAATCTCATGCTCCATCGTCCCCTCACTCGTGAACAAGACCCTGAGGTACTTGAACTCCATCTGGCAAAGTGCAAAACAAAAATACAGCAACATAACTGCAAGTCATATATACAGATGTGTATGTGACTTTGTAATATATTTTGTACTGGTAGTGCAGAGAGGGGGGGAAAAAAAAACCCCTTTTTTTTAAATGTGTGAAATGCAAAAAAGTCCCTTAAAACGGTGTAACTGCATACATCCAGACTGTTGGGGGGGGCTGTGCAGCTGCAGCGCTGCTGAAGTTGTGTGTTCACTGGAGGAAGCAAAGACGGCACCGTTTACATCAACACTGCTGCAAAGGTGAATGAAACTCAATACCAGTTTTTCGTATCGATGAATATCAGAGTATGTTTTTTTGTCAACCTTAGTCGGCACAGTTTGGTATCTAATATTTGACCACGTCACTGAAAACTGCAGACGGCCTTTGTTCCAAAGAAGTGAGAACTTTGGGATCACACCAGAATGTCATCGTCTTAGTGTAACTAACACGGCAAGTCCAGAGAGTCCAGGTCCAGATGGTGCAAATGGACAAAATAAAACACTTATTTTCTGGTTAGACACTAAACTTTGATTTGAAGAGGACACTTACCCGACACCTGTACCTGAATCCTTCAATCGCTTCCATCTTAAATTCATAAGGCTTTAAAACACAATCTTCATTATCTAAACAAAAAACAAACAATGTAAACATACACTTTCTAAAGATCAGTATAAATGTGGTCTTTTCCAACCACGAACAGCAGCTTCTGTTTGTGTAAACCTGTGGTGTATCTGCTGCACAGGAGTTTTTCTTTTGTCCATTTATATAAAGGGGTGTTTAGATCATTTACAAGCTAATTAGATCAAGTCTTCACTTTACTGCTTTTTTTTTTTTTTTTAAGTTTACTGTGTGTTTAATCTGTAAATAAATGAAAGCCAGAAGTCCTTCACCTGGTCCAGTTTGCTGACTGAAATTCTTGTCCGTGGACAACAGACAGATGGCTCCATTTTTAATCACAGCAGTACTGCAACAGAACCTAAAATGTTTAACGGGACGTCTCAGGACCGTTTCCTACTATAGATTCATGACCTTCTGTGGCTTAACCTCAGTGTCTGCGAGTGTCTTCTGGACATCTGTTTCCCCCATAGTTGGGCTTGTGTGAACTGAACCACATTTGAGAAATACATGGTGTTTATACTACATGAATTTTCAAAAATTTTGAGACATGCATTTTTTTTTTTTTTTTTGGAGGAGAAGGCTGTAATTCTCTCTCTCACACACACACATATATATATATATATATATATATATATAAAATGACTGCAACATTTTAGTTTCTATGTATTGAAACTAGAATACATAAAATTTGTGCTCTGAAATACCTGACAAACAAAAAATCCTGAACTTTTTCCACACTATTTTAATTTTTTGAGATACACCTGTACACTGGAGGTTTTATTTTAATATCCTTTTATTGCTCAATGAGTGCACCCAACCTGTTTTTATTATTCAAAAGCACAGTCAGGTATTTCTATATTTGGACAGTTACACCACTGATGTAGTTGTGTGCAGGTCAGCTGTGGTAATGTGCTGCTGCATCCACGGCCCCAGATGATCCACACTGGGTCCTGGATGCTTGGGTACCATATGGATGCTCCCAGGACTGACCTGACCTCATGTAAAGGTTAACCAAAATGCACCAGTCTACGCAGAGTTCAAATAGACATAGTTCAAATGGAAAAGTGAATAAATTGGGACTAAAGTGAGAAAAGGTTTGTGTTTACCTCCTTTGAGGGCCTCCTCCACCTCTGACAGCACAACCATCTCAGTGTGAGAGATGAAAGACAGCGCGGTGCCAGGGTTATCTGCTCTTGCCGTTCTACAAGAAAAGGTATACACACACCACCAGTGTTAAGAGCTTTGTTGTGCTCGACAGCAGGACCAGTGGTCCACACTTCAGCCAGGGACACTAGATTCATTAGTTCAGTGTAACAATAACTGTTCTTACCTTCCAACTCGATGAATGTAGGATTCTACAATTGTTGGAAAATCAAAGTTGATGACGTTTGCAACATTCTGAAAGTCAACACCCCTGGAGACTCCATACTCCTTATCTTTGTGTCTGAACACATCATTCATAAACTAAAGTCAGTATGCAGCCACAACAGCCCCATGTTTTAGAGAAGCCTTGGAGAAGTTACACACTTGTTTTTAATTGGTTTGAGACACTTTAACAAGAAAAGAGAAGAAGAAAATTACCTAAAATAACAGAGCATATGCACTGGGACAGAAAATCATATCCGTAAATAAACTGGTTTCAGCTCAATTCGTGAGTCTATTAATGCTCAAGCAAATTCAAATTTGGTTAACAGAATGTTTGTATCAGCAGTTAATAAACATGTACAAAGACGACTGCATTGCTAATAAAAACATCATAACATTGACAACTGGCCCAAATGACACTCCATTAGGCCTTTTTCTATTCATTTATTTTTTTAAAGATACAGTAGTGTTCAGAATAATAGTAGTGCTGTGTGACTAAAAAGATGAATCCAGGTTTTGAGTATATTTCTTATTGTTACATGGGAAACAATGTACCAGTAGATTCAGTAGATTCTCACAAATCCAACAAGACCAAGCATTCATGATATGCACACTCTTAAGGCTATGAAATTGGGCTATTAGTAAAAAAAGTAGAAAAGGGGGTGTTCACAATAATAGTAGCATCTGCTGTTGACGCTACAAACTCAAAACTATTATGTTCAAACTGCTTTTTTATCAATCCTGTGAATCACTAAACTAGTATTTAGTTGTATAACCACAGTTTTTCATGATTTCTTCACATCTGTGAGGCATTCATTTTGTTGGTTTGGAACCAAGATTTTGCTGGTTTACTAGTGTGCTTGGGGTCATTGTCTTGTTGAAACACCCATTTCAAGGGCATGTCCTCTTCAGCATAAGGCAACATGACCTCTTCAAGTATTTTGACATATCCAAACTGATCCATGATACCTGGTATGTGATATATAGGCCCAACACCATAGTAGGAGAAACATGCCCATATCATGATGCTTGCACCACCATGCTTCACTGTCTTCACTGTGAACTGTGGCTTGAATTCAGAGTTTGGGGGTCATCTCACAAACTGTCTGCGGCCCTTGGACCCAAAAAGAACAATTTTACTCTCATCAGTCCACAAAATATTCCTCCATTTCTCTTTAGGCCAGTTGATGTGTTCTTTGGCAAATTGTAACCTCTTCTGCACATGTCTTTTATTTAACAGAGGGACTTTGCGGGGGATTCTTGCAAATAAATTAGCTTCACACAGTCGTCTTCTAACTGTCACAGCACTTACAGGTAACTCCAGACTGTCTTTGATCATCCTGGAGCTGATCAATGGGTGAGCCTTTGCCATTCTGGTTATTCTTCTATCCATTTTGATGGTTGTTTTCCATTTTCTTCCACGCGTCTTTTTTTTTGTGTCCATTTTAAAGCATTGGAGATCATTGTAGATGAACAGCCTATAATTTTTTGCACCTGCGTATAAGTTTTCCCCTCTCCAATCAACTTTTTAATCAAACTGCGCTGTTCTTCTGAACAATGTCTTGAACGTCCCATTTTCCTCAGGCTTTCAAAGAGAAAAGCATGTTCAACAGGTGCTGGCTTCATCCTTAAATAGGGGACACCTGATTCACACCTGTTTGTTCCACAAAATTGACAAACTCACTGACTGAATGCCACACTACTATTATTGTGAACACCCCCTTTTCTACTTTTTTTTTTTACTAATAGCCCAATTTCATAGCCTTGAGTGTGCATATCATGAATGCTTGGTCTTGTTGATTTGTGAGAATCTACTGAATCTACTGGTACCTTGTTTCCCATGTAACAATAAGAAATATACTCAAAGTCTGTATTAATTTTTTAGTCACATAGCACTATTATTCTGAACACTACTGTACACTGAAACCAGTGTGCGTTTGTACATAACTGTGCACTTTGTACTTGGACACAGTGGGCTGAAAAGAATGCTGTTCTTTAAGACTGACTCGACAAACATGGTCACCAGTCTGTTTTCAGTACTTTTGGGGTACACGTTTTCTGTCAAGCTCCGTTTTAGATGTCTACTTTCAAACACTTATAAAGTACAGATGAATGACACTCTGAAGAAAAACCTCATACTGAATGAAGTCAAGCAGACAAGTTTTAAAATGACCCAATTTAACTCACCTTCCCCCCTTTGCTGCTTTGCCTTTGGTTTTACTTGTCTGGGGCACAGCAGTGGGATCCGCCAAACTCTGTTCGTCTGTGGCGATGATGTAATCGTACAAGCCCTGGTTGAACTGGGTAATGATGTGACACCTGGTGGAGCCACAAGCAAGCCACAACAGGAACATGTTCTTACTCCATAGCACTGTAGATATGACTGGAAGAGCAGCTCAAAACATATGATCTGTTTAACATGTTGTCAATTTGACACTTATATACATATATTTATTATGCAGTTGTACTAAATGTTATGGAATTCAGAAGCAATGAATGCAAAAGAGATTTCTAAATTCTCAAATACTAGGTACACTGTGGATGAAGTTATCAACAAAAGCATGTATATGTCTGTATCTGAATCTAATCCACTTGTTGTGATGTCACGTGGGATGTGAATTCGACTTCTGGGTTCAAACAAATGCATATGCAAAACAATCGCAGCAATGGCTGAACTTTGTTTAATCTCACATTTTTCTATTGATTTCTTCAACCATTCTGGGGCATAACGCCCGGGAACGGGTGAAAAAAAAAAAAATCAATAAATTCTTGAGTCAAACAGCGTTTTGTCTGCTGACGATCCTGGTGGAATATTCAGTTTCAGTTTTCTGTCCTGCTCCACACATCACCTGTGACAGGGGGCATAAAAAAAACTATTTCTAAATATCAATTTGAGTGCTAAAAGTGTTCCAGTTCAGGTCATTACAATGCCTCTAAATTATTTTTGTAATCCTTTCAGATTTAGAGGTCCATCAAGTAGATTTTTTGGTTTTGGTGAGGGGTTCTTTCACTCAACATCAGTGATGACTGTTTATTACAAGGTTGGTGCTTGGAAGCAAGCGTCATGTTTTTCACTTTATATTCATATTGTGTTAATTGGGAAGTCAACCCATGAATGATATTTATTGTATATATTATAAATTTTATGCTGTAAAATGCATTTTACCTCTCAAACTTTTGTGCTGTAATTTTCAATGATGACGTATTCATTTTGAATATGTTTAGGTGGATATTAGGGATGTACCGATCCACAATTTTTCACTTCCGATCCGATCCCAATACCTGAATTTGGATATCTGCTGATACTGATACTCTTCCAATCCAATACCAGAACTCTGTTTGCTTTAATATTATTATCATTATTGTTGATTTTATATGAGGATTTTCTTAAAAAGGAGGCGTTAAAGTTCAGCTACAATTTGCCAGAAGGTGAATCTAAGATGAAAGACTAGATTTGATGTTTTGGTGAAAGTATTAAGTACTTTTATTTTTTTATAGACTTTTATAGCCTTATTTTTATAGACTTAAAGAGAAAAAACAGCACTCTGTCTGTCTGTCTCTACTTCTGAATTTTCAATTTCAGTGGAGCTTTACTGATATGGGAGACATGTTTACATTGTCAAAGCAAGTAAAAATTAAAAACTAAGTCCTCTCTCTGCCTCCCTCCCTCCCTCCGTCTGTCTTTCTCACTCTTTCTTTCTCTCTCACTGTTTTCATGCTGCGCAACTTCGAACTTTTTGGAAACAAGAAGCCTTTCAACTGTAAAATAAATGTATCATCAGCGACTCTCACGTGCAGGATTTTAATGGAGACTTTTTTCTCTTTCTGCAGACAATCTCTGTTCGCTGTCCTTCTCAGCTGCACACTGACCTGTTTTTCATAGCGTTTTACAGCCTCGGGACAGTGAAGCGGCTAACTTTTAAGCACCCATTTTCAGCAACAATTCAGTACATTTTTTTGAAAATACGTGCTTGAAAACAGAATTTGAACCCGAGAGCTGAGCAGAAATTTGCCACTAACTGCAGCTAGAACACTGCAGAAGAGAGCTCTCTCAAAGAGCCGGACTTCAGAAAACCTCCTCACACTCAGCAGTAAACAAGCAGAGAGCAAACAGCAGCAGTTGAGAGAATTCACAGTGGCTCTTCTCCAGTACTGGAAAATTTTGCGGGTTGGATTGGTATTTTCTGATACGTGAATTACGTTGCATCGGAACCTGATACCGATCCGGGGTTGGTCCAATCCCTAGTGGATACCATGAAATGACCTCTACAAACACAAGCTGGAGCCAAGGGCCCAGTGCCGTCAGGCTCTCAGAAGATACAACCAGGCCCTCGCACCAGCAGCCACAAGTTAGTTTTTGGTTTAGGTCCCAGCATTACCAAAGATGATGGTATTATCACAGGTTCTAAACTGCCAACAATGAAACCTCGTCTGCACAAATCCTTGTTTTGAGGTGAAGTGCCACCCAAGTCCCACCCAACAAGCTGATATATGGGGACTTTGTAGGTGAGAAAGGCAGTAAATAGTATCACTGGGTTTTTAAATGTCTCTACAAACAGGCAATAGGAATGTCCACAATCACTTTTAAAAGCACCCACCCACAGGGTTTCACAACAACACAATACTCAAACCTCTTCTCACCTGGACTGGACCGGCAGCTCCGAGTTGAGCACGCAGGCAGGAATTCCAAACTGTTCCAAGAAGAGTTTCAGCTTGTAGCATCGCTCCAATGAGCCCACAAACAGCAGAGTCTTGCCTCGAATCAACTGCAACTTCAGCAGCGTGTAAATGAGCAAGAACTTGTCCTCCTCAGCACATTTAATGCTGTACTGGTGCAACTGACTGCTGTCAGGGAGCTGAGAGCCCTGAAGCTTCAGGACAACCTGAGACAACCCAGAAAGAACTCTTAGACCACACCAATATCTTCTGCAAGAAAAAAACGTTCAGTCAACAAGTAATAACTGAAACACGTAAGCAGAAGTGACTTTACAGGATTGTGCAGCAGCAGCTCCTTTAAGGCCTGAACATCCTCAGTGAATGTAGCCGACATCAGGAATGACTGGTAGATCTTTGGCAAGTGACTGCTCACACAAAAGATTTTCATACAAGTTAATTAAAATGACAAACTATAATATGCACAGTTAATATGCAAATTATGGACAGTGACCGTACATGTTCAAATCTAATAATCTCCGTTTATCAGACCACAGGTCACCATAATATTGGATTTGTATACCGCTGCCATGAGAAAGCAGGATTATGAACTGGACAGGCTGATGAGAATAACTCAGCCACATGGGGTGTGCAGCCAGTACATTCTGAGTGCCGGTCCCAAGCCCGGATAAATGAGGAGGGTTGCGTCAGGAAGGGCATCCGGCGTAAAACAAGCCAACCCCACTATGCAGACTCAGAATCGAATTCCCATACCGGATCGGTCGCGGCCCGGGTTAACAACGTCCGCCACCGGTGCTATTGCCCAACAGGGTGCTGGTGGAAATTGGGCTACTGCTGGGCGAAGACGACGAAGAAGAGGAGGAAAACGTTGCCATGAACAGCGGGAGAAGAAGAAAACTAGAAGGGTGGAAATGAGAGTGGGGACTTTGAATGTTGGTAGTATGACTGGTAAAGGGAGAGAGCTGGCTGATATGATGTAGAGGAGAAAGGTAGACATATTGTATGTGCAAGAGACCAAGTGGAAGGGAAGTAAGAGCAGGAGCATCGGCAGTGGGTACAAGTTGTTGTACCATGGTGAGGACAGGAAGAGAAATGGTGTTGGGGTCATTTTAAAGGAAGAGTATGTTAAGTGTGTTGGAGATTAAGCGCGTGTCTGACAGGGTGATGAGTGTAAAGTTGGAAATTGAAGGGGTGATGATGAATATCATCAGTGCATATGCCCCACAGGTAGGCTGTGAGATGAAGGAGAAAGAAGATTTCTGGAGTGTGTTAGATGAGGTGGTGGAGAGTGTGCCCAAGCATGAAAGAGTGGTGATAGCAGCAGACTTCAATGGGCATGTTGGTGAAGGGAACAGAGGTGATGAGGAAGTAATGGGTAGATATGGTATCAAGGATAGGAATGGGGAAGGACAGATGGTAGTTGATTTTGCAAAAAGGATGGAAATGGCTGTGGTGAATACCTACTTTAAGAAAAGGGAGGAGCACAGGGTAACATATAAGAGTGGAGGAAGGTGCACACAGGTGGACTACATTCTTTATAGGAGATGCAAGCTAAAAGAAATCACAGACTGTAAGGTGGTAGCAGGAGAGAGTGTCACTAGACAGCATAGGATGGTTGTTTGTAGGATGACTTTAGAGGTAAAGAAGAAGAGAGTGAGAGCTCAACAACGGATCAGATGGTGGAAGCTGAAGGAGGAAGACTGTTGTGTGAAATTTAACGAGCAGGTGAGAGAAGCACTAGTTGGAGGGGAAGCAATTTTGGACAACTGGAAAAGTACTGTAGATGTGGTGAGGGAGACAGCTAGGACAGTACTGGGTATGACATCTGCACAGTGGAAGGAAGACAAGGAGACTTGGTGGTGGAATGAAGAGGTCCAGAAAAGCATAAGGAGAAAGAGGTTGGCAAAAAAGTTTTGGGATAGTCGGAGAGATGAAGAAAGTAGACAGGAGTACAAGGAGATGTGGCGTAAGGCGAGAAGAGAAGTGGCAAAAGCAAAGGAAAAGGCATATTGCGAGCTGTACAAGAAGTTGAATAGTAAGGAAGGAGAAAAGGACTTGTACCGATTGGCCAGACAAAGGGACAGAGCTGGAAAGGATGTGCAGCAGGTTAGGGTGGTAAAAGATGCACATGGTAATGTGCTGACAAGTGAGGAGTGTGTGCTGAGAAGGTGGAGGGAATATTTTGAAGAGTTGATGAATAAAGAAAATGAGCGAGAGAAAAGGCTGGATGATGTGGTGAGAGTAAATCAGGAAGTAAAAGAGATTAGCAAGGAAGAAGTGAGGGCTGCTATGAAGAGGATGAAGAGTGGAAAGGCAGTTGGTCCAGATGACATTCCAATGGAGGCATGGAAATGTCTAGGAGAGATGGCAGTAGAGTTTCTAACCAGATTGTTTAATAAAATCTTGGAAAGTGAGAGGATGCCTGAGGAGTGGAGACGAAGTGTGTTGGTTCCTATTTTCAAGAACAAGGGTGATGTGCAGAGCTGCAGTAACTACAGAGGCATAAAGCTGATCAGCCACAGCATGAAGTGATGGGAAAGAGTAGTAGAAGCTAGACTTAGAAAACAGGTGAAGATCTGTGAGCAGCAATATGGTTTCATGCCGAGAAAGAGCCCTACAGATGCAATGTTTGCTCTGAGAATACTGTTGGAAAAGTACAGAGAAGGACAGAAAGAGTTACATTGTGTGTTTGTGGACTTAGAAAAAGCTTATGATAGGGTGCCAAGAGAAGAGTTGTGGTATTGTATGAGGAAGTCTGGAGTGGCAGAGAAGTATGTTAGGGTAGTGCAGGACATGTACAAAAACAGTGTGACAGCGGTGAGATGCGCAGTCGGAATGACAGACTCATTCAAGGTGGAGGTGGGATTACACCAAGGATCAGCTCTGAGTCCTTTCTTGTTTGCAGTGGTGATGGACAGGTTGACAGATGAGATCAGACAGGAGTCCCCATGGACTATGATGTTTGCAGATGACATTGTGATCTGTAGTGAGAGTAGAGAGCAAGTTGAGTCTAGTCTGGAGAAGTGGAGATATGCTTTGGAGAGAAGGGGAATGAAAGTCAGTAGAAGCAAGACTGAGTACATGTGTGTGAACGAGAGGGAGCCCAGTGGAATAGTGCAGTTACAAGGAGTAGAAGTGGTGAAAGTAGATGAGTTTAAATATTTGGGGTCAACTGTTCAAAGTAATGGAGAGTGTGGTAGAGAGGTGAAGAAGAGAGTGCAGGCAGGGTGGAGTGGGTGGAGAAAGGTGGCAGGAGTGATTTGTGACCGAAGAATATCAGCAAGAGTGAAGGGTAAAGTTTACAAAACAGTAGTGAGACCAGCTATGTTGTATGGTTTAGAGACAGTGGCACTAACAAAAAGACAGGAGGCAGAGCTGGAGGTGGCAGAGCTGAAGATGTTGAGATTCTCTTTGGGAGTGACAAGAATGGACAAGATTAGGAATGAACATATCAGAGGGACAGCTCAGGTGGGACAGTTTGGAGACAAAGTCAGAGAGGCGAGATTGAGATGGTTTGGACATGTGCAGAGGAGGGACCCAGGGTATATAGGGAGAAGGATGCTGATGATGGAGCCACCAGGCAGGAGGAGAAGAGGGAGACCAAAGAGGAGGTTCATGGATGTGCTGAGAGAGGACATGCAGGTGGTTGGTGTGACAGAGGAAGATACAGAGGACAGGGTGAGATGGAAACGATTGATCTGCTGTGGCGACCCCTAACGGGAACAGCCGAAAGACAAAGAAGAAGAAGAAGAAGACAGGCTGATGAGAATACAGGCAAGTCTTCCTAGAAGCTTCAACAGGAGCAAAGTCTACAACAAAGGTATCCTGGAACTATCCATTTCCAGTCTCCTAGCGGAGTGCACATGTGGGAAGAGACCAAACACCACATCAGTGTGGTAACACGTTCCCTTGATAGTCCAAACTGCTCTCATCCTGGTTATTTGGAGAAGCAATCTTGGATTTGGAAGCACAATAATTTGCTGAGATAATCCAACCCACCTCACAGGTGTGGCAGATCAAGATGCTGATTAGACAGTGTGATTACTGCACAGGTGTGCCTTAGGCCGGCCACAATAAAAGGCCACTGAAATGTTCAGTTTTATCACACAGTCCAATGACACAGATGTCCCAAGTTTTGAGGGAGAGTCCAGTTGGCATGCTGCCTGCAGGAATGTCCACCAGAACTGTTGCCCGTGAATCAAATGTTCATTTCTCTACCATAAGCTGCATTCCAAAGGCATTTCAGATAATTTGGCAGTACATCCACAGATAATGTGGAGCCACACCAGCCCAGGACCTCTACATCCAGCATGTTCACCTCCAAGATGGTCTGAGAGCAGCCACCCGGACAGTTGCTGCAACAATTTGCAGAACCAAAGAATTTCTGCAAAACTGTCAGAAACCGTCTCAGAGAAGCTCATCTGCTGCTCATCAACCTCATCGGGGTCTCAACCTGACTGCAATCTGTCATTGTAACTGACTTGAGTGCTCACATTGGATGGCATCTGGCTGCTGATCAACTCTATATGAAGGAGATGTGTTGTACAGTAGTGTTCAGAGTAACAGTAGTGCTATGTGACTAAAAAGATTAATCCAGGTTTTGAGTATATTTCTTGTTGTTACATGGGAAAAAAGGTACCAGTAGATTCAGTAGATTCTCAAATCCAACAAGACCAAGCATTCATGATATGCACACTTAAGGCTATGAAATTGGGCTATTAGTAAAAAAAAAAAAAAAGTAGAAAAGGGGGTGTTCACAATAATAGTAGCATCTGCTGTTGACGCTACAAACTCAAAACTATTATGTTCAAACTGCTTTTTTATCAATCCTGTGAATCACTAAACTAGTATTTAGTTGTATAACCACAGTTTTTCATGATTTCCTCACATCTGCGAGGCATTAATTTTGTTGGTTTGGAACCAAGATTTTTCTGGTTTACTAGTGTGCTTGTGGTCATTGTCTTGTTGAAACACCCATTTCAAGGGCATGTCCTCTTCAGCATAAGGCAACATGACCTCTTCAAGTATTTTGACATATCCAAACTGATCCATGATACCTGGTATGTGATATATAGGCCCAACACCATAGTAGGAGAAACATGCCCATATCATGATGCTTGCACCACCATGCTTCACTGTCTTCACTGAACTGTGGCTTGAATTCAGAGTTTAGGGGTCGTCTCACAAACTGTCTGCAGCCCTTGGACCCAAAAAGAACAATTTTACTCTCATCAGTCCACAAAATATTCCTCCATTTCTCTTTAGGCCAGTTGATGTGTTCTTTGGCAAATTGTAACCTCTTCTGCACATGTCTTTTATTTAACAGAGGGACTTTGCGGGGATTCTTGCAAATAAATTAGCTACACATAGGCGTCTTCAAACTGTCACAGCACTTACAGGTAACTCCAGACTGTCTTTGATCATCCTGGAGCTGATCAATGGGTGAGCCTTTGCCATTCTGGTTATTCTTCTATCCATTTTGATGGTTGTTTTCCGTTTTCTTCCACGTCTTTTTTTTTTTGTCCATTTTAAAGCATTGGAGATCATTGTAGATGAACAGCCTATAATTTTTTGCACCTGCGTATAAGTTTTCCCCTCTCCAATCAACTTTTTAAATCAAACTACGCTGTTCTTCTGAACAATGTCTTGAACGTCCCATTTTCCTCAGGCTTTCAAAGAGAAAAGCATGTTCAACAGGTGCTGGGTTCATCCTTAAATAGGGGACACCTGATTCACACCTGTTTGTTCCACAAAATTGACAAACTCACCGACTGAATGCCACACTATTATTGTGAACACCCCCTTTTCTAAAAAAGCAGTTTGAACATAATAGTTTTGAGTTTGTAGCATCAACAGCAGATGCTACTATTATTGTGAACACCCCCTTTTCTACTTTTTTTTACTAATAGCCCAATTTCATAGCCTTGAGAGTTGGATTTGTGAGAATCTACTGAATCTACTGGTACCTTGTTTCCCATGGAACAATAAGAAATATACTCAAAACCTGAATTAATCTTTTTAGTCACATAGTACTACTATTATTCTGAACACTACTGTATATGGTGCTCACACCGGATACTGACTGGTTTTCTGACATAGAAAACAAACAAAATAATAAAACACTTAACATGCTGCACTGTAAATTCATTCCAATGTGAATGACAAGAGATGTAATCCAATTAAGTGAACTTTTAATGAAAAAAGTTTATATTTACACTTATTATATTAACACTTTACACGTCTCAGTGTTAATCTGTGTGACGGCAGCTCTCTGCTGCTCAGACTGTAACTACTATACAACCCCTGGCAAAAATTATGGAATCACAGGCCTCAGAGGATGTTCATTCAGTTGTTTAATTTTGTAGAAAAAAAGCAGATCACAGACATGACACAAAACTAAAGTCATTTCAAATGGCAACTTTCTGCCTTTAAGAAACACTACAAGAAATCAGGAAAAAAAAAATTGTGGCAGTCAGTAACGGTTACGTTTTTAGACCAAGCAGAGGGAAAAAAAATATAGAATCACTCAATTCTGAGGAAAAAAATGATGGAATCATGAAAAACAAAAGAACGCTCTAACACATCACTAGTATTTTGTTGCACCACCTCTGGCTTTTCTAACAGCTTGCAGTCTCTGAGGCATGGACTTAATGAGTGACAAACAGTACTCTTCATCAATCTGGCTCCAACTTTCTCTGATTGCTGTTGCCAGATCAGCTTTGCAGGTTGGAGCCTTGTCATGGACCATTTTCTTCAACTTCCACCAAAGATTAAGATCCGGACTATTTGCAGGCCATGACATTGACCCTATGTGTCTTTTTGCAAGGAATGTTTTCACAGTTTTTGCTCTATGGCAAGATGCATTATCATCTTGAAAAATGATTTCATCATCCCCAAACATCCTTTCAATTGATGGAATAAGAAAAGAGTCCAAAATATCAACGTAAACTTGTGCATTTATTGATGATGTAATGACAGCCATCTCCCCAGTGCCTTTACCTGACATGCAGCCCCATATCATCAATGACTGTGGAAATTTACATGTTCTCTTCAGGCAGTCAACTTTATAAATCTTACTGGAACGACACCAAACAAAAGTTCCAGCATCATCACCTTGCCCAATGCAGATTCGAGATTCATCACTGAATATGACTTTCATCCAGTCATCCACAGTCCACAATTGCTTTTCCTTAGCCCATTGTAACCTTGTTTTTTTTCTGTTTAGGTTGTTAATGATGGCTTTCGTTTAGATTTTCTGTATGTAAATCCCATTTCCTTTAGGCGGTTTCTTACAGTTCGGTCACAGACGTTGACTCCAGTTTCCTCCCATTCGTTCCTCATTTGTTTTGTTGTGCATTTTCGATTTTTGAGACATATTGCTTTAAGTTTTCTGTCTTGACGCTTTGATGTCTTCCTTGGTCTACCAGTATGTTTGCCTTTAACAACCTTCCCATGTTGTTTGTATTTGGTCCAGAGTTTAGACACAGCTGACTGTGAACAACCAACATCTTTTGCAACATTGCGTGATGATTTACCCTCTTTTAAGAGTTTGATAATCCTCTCCTTTGTTTCAATTGACATCTCTTGTGTTGGAGCCATGATTCATGTCAGTCCACTTGGTGCAACAGCTCTCCAAGGTGTGATCACTCCTTTTTAGATGCAGACTAACGAGCAGATCTGATTTGATGCAGGTGTTAGTTTTGGGGATGAAAATTTACAGGGTGATTCCATAATTTATTCCTCAGAATTGAGTGAGTCCATATTTTTTTCCCTCTGCTTGGTCTAAAAAGTAACCGTTACTGACTGCCACAATTATATTTCCTGATTTCTTATAGTGTTTCTTAAAGCCAGAAAGTTGCCATTTGAAATGACTTTAGTTTTGTGTCATGTCTGTGATCTGCTTTTTTTCTACAAAATTAAACAACTGAATGAACATCCTCCGAGGCCAGTGATTCCAAAATTATTGCCAGGGGTTGTATAAATATTTGAAGAATTTTCAGAAACCAAACTTGCACCGAACTGTGAAATCTGTGGACCTTGACACCCTGAATATATAAATATATAAAGCACAGGCAGTCGGTGAAATCAGATTTGAAACTAATCTATTTTGAACCGGCAGTCTGAATGAAACCTAATAGATGGATTATGCATACATAATATTCAAACTAAATCAACCTAATAAAAAATTAAAAAAAAAACTAATAAATAACAGAAGGTGTGTTCTGACCATAACAACTTTTTAAGGTCTGCCTCAAAACCAAAGGAGAAAAGCAGATCAGCTTCATCGATGACCAATGTCTCAAGGGATGAACGCAAGACCAAGTTTTGGGCGTTGAGGTGGGCCAGCACACGGGATGGTGTACCCACAACCACATCAGGTTTCTCCATTAACAGAGGTCTGTCAAACAAAACACAAGACATCAACCAACGTATCATCATCAAACAAATAAACACATCCTTTAACAGATCATAAGCATTATGTGACTCAAATCTTAGAATCTATTCTGTGCTTTATGCATTTTTTGTTCAATTAGTGGCAGATGAAAATATCTGAGTTCCTCCATGGCACGAGAGTCATGTCACTCTGAGCACATTTGGGCTGCTTGGACAAGACTGGCACAGAACAGCATTTTCCAGCTCACATCACTTTCTGACAACTTTGCACAAACAGTTGTGGACTTAACTTTACATACACCCAAATTATTTTACCTTAATGCACATCTTCATTTTGTGCGCTACTAAGTGGAGTTCCACTGAAATCAACCAACTGCTATAAAAGGAATGGCATTTAAAGAACACTGATAGATAGGGAGATTCCTACATAACTCCCCCCTACACAAAGGTTTGGGGGGGGGGGGGGTTATTCACACACAACACTCAATACTTTGTTGATGCACCTTTGGCAGCAATTACAGCCTCAAGTCTTCTTGAATATGATGTCACAAGCTTGGTGCACCTATATTTGGGCAGTTTGGTCCATTCCTCTTTGCAGCACCTCTCAAGCTCCATCAGGTTGGACGGGGAGCGTTGGTGTACAGACATTTTCAGATCTCTCCAGAGATGTTCAATCAGATTCAGGTCTGGGCTCTGGCTGGGCCACTCAAGGACATTCACAGAGTTGTCCTGAAGCAACTCCTTTGATATCTTGGCTGTGGGTTTAGGGTCATTGTCCTGCTGAAAGATGAACCGTCGCCCCAGTCTGAGGTCAAGAGCGCTCTGGAGCAGGTTTTCAATCAATCAATCAATCAATCAATCAACTTTTTTCTTATATAGCGCCAAATCACAACAAACAGCTGCCCCAAGGCGCTCCACATTGCAAGGCAAGGCCATACAATAACCATGAAAAACCCCAACGGTCAAAACGACCCCCTATGAGCAAGCACTTGGCCACAGTGGGAAGGAAAAACTCCCTTTTAACAGGAAGAAACCTCCAGCAGAACCAGGCTCAGGGAGGGGCAGTCTTCTGCTGAGACTGGTTGGGGCTGAGGGAAAGAACCAGGAAAAAGACATGCCGAGAACGGGGGCAGAGATCGATCACTAATGATTAAATGCAGAGTGATGCATACGGAGCAAAAAAAGAAAGAAACAGTGCATCATGGGAACCCCCCCACAGTCTACGTCTAAAGCAACATAACCAAGGGATGGTCCAGGGTCACCCGATCCAGCCCTAACTATAAGCCTTAGCGAAAAGGAAAGTTTTAAGCCTAATCTTAAAAGTAGAGAGGGTATCTGTCTCCCTGATCTGAATTGGGAGCTGGTTCCACAGGAGAGGAGCCTGAAAGCTGAAGGCTCTGCCTCCAATTCTACTCTTACAAACCCTAGGAACTACAAGTAAGCCCGCAGTCTGAGAGCGAAGCGCTCTAATGGGGTAATATGGTACTACGAGGTCCCTAAGATAAGATGGGAACTGATTATTCAAAACCTTATAAGTAAGAAGAAGAATTTTAAATTCTATTCTAGAATTAACAGGAAGC
This sequence comes from Thalassophryne amazonica, assembly GCF_902500255.1. Taxonomy (NCBI): domain Eukaryota; kingdom Metazoa; phylum Chordata; class Actinopteri; order Batrachoidiformes; family Batrachoididae; genus Thalassophryne; species Thalassophryne amazonica. The sequence goes on from NC_047119.1 coordinate 2,166,892, forward strand.
CAATGAAGAGAGGCCAATATGGGTGAGATATGCTCTCTTTTCATCCAGGATGTCTCTGTACATTGCTGCATTCATCTTTCCCTCAATCCTGACTAGTCTCCCAGTTCCTGCTGCTGAAAAACATCCCCACCGCATGATGCTGCCACCACCATGCTTCACTGTAGGGATGGTGCCTGGTTTCCTCCAAACATGACGCCAAAGAGTTCAATCTTTGTCTCATCAGACCAGAGAATTTTGTTTCTCCTGGTCTGAGAGTCCTTCAGGTGTCTTTTGTCAAACTCCAGGTGGGCTGCCATGTGCCTTTTACTAAGGAGTTGCTTCCATCTGGCCACTCTACCATACAGGCCTGATTGGTGGATTGCTGCAGAGATTGTTGTCCTTCTGGAAGGTTCTCCTCTCTCCAGAGGAATGTTGGAGCTCTGACAGAGTGACCATCAGGTTCTTGGTCACCTCCCCGACTAAGGTCCTTCTCCCGCGATCTCTTAGTTTAGACGGGCGGCCAGCTCTAGGAAGAGTCCTGGTGGATCTGAACTTCTTTCAGTTACAGATGATGGAGGCCACTGTGCTCATTGAGACCTTCAAAGCAGTAGAAATGTTTCTGTACCCTTCCCCAGATTTGTGCCTCCAGACAATCCTGTCTCTGAGGTCTACAGACAATTCCTTTGACTTCATTCTTGGTTTGTGCTCTGATTGTCAACTGTGGGACCTTATATGTAGACAGGTGTGTGTCTTTCCAAATCATGTCCAATCAAATCAATTTACCCCAGGTGGACTCCAATTAAGCTGTAGAAACATCTCAAGGATGATCAGTGGAAACAGGAGGCACCTGAGCTCAATTTTGAGCTTCATGGCAAAGACTGTGAATACTTATGGATGTGTGATTTCTTAGTTTGTTTTACTGTTAATACATCTGCAAAAATCTCAAACATTTTTTGCATTGTCATTATGGGGTACTGTGTGTAGAATTTGAGGGAAAAAATCAATTTCATCCATTTTGGAATAACGCTGTAACATAACAAAATGTGGATAAAGTGAAGCACTGTGAATACTTTCTGGATGCACTGCACATCCAAACAGCACTTTAAAAGCCTCGACTCCTGAACCAACTAACCTCTGTGTCGATAAGTCGGCCTTGCCAGATATATCAGCCACTTTGACGTCCCTCCAGCAGTAGGCAGTTAGTTGGCGCATCATAGTCTGAACCTGTTGTCCCAGCTCCTTGGTTGGAACAAGGATCAACGCTCGGACATCCTGCTCACGAACACTCTGAAGATAACACCAGCAACCACAAGGACATGAGTTCAGAGAGCAGAGCTGATGAAGTGTACATTAAAGAGAAAAACTACAAATTCATAATCTGTCATAGCAACGGTTCTAGAATGTTATACAAATTCTTAACCTTTTACATAAATAGTCGTTTAATTATGTGAGAGAAACACAGTGGAGCCTTTTTCTCCCTTGGCTGACACAGTAGTGCTTCCCAAACGTTGCAGTGTAACTCATTTTAAAAATTATTTGATATTTCTCAAATATAATGAATATTACAAAAATGTAACACTACCACGGTGCACAAAAAACAATTCTTTCTTTGCCTGACAAAAATGTGACCATTTGTATGTTATGTAACATTCAAATCTCTAAATGTCAATGTCCTGAAGTTGAGTCTTCATAGATGCTTAATGATGAACCTTCTTTGTATACTGACCACTGAGCCAGTACACTGTAGACACAGTGAAATCTACAGGAAAGAACATTTTCTTGGCATAACAAAAGAAAAAGGAAAGAAGAAAAACAAAAAACAATAGTTCTAAGCACGGCATGAAAACATGATTCCAAGAAAAAAACATTTTAAATGATCAATACTGTGTGCAGCTGTGTGTAACTACTATTTGCACCTGTTTAGAGGTGAGTATGCGCTGCACAACAGGGATCGCATACGATGCAGTTTTTCCAGATCCAGTTCGAGCTTGAGCCAGCAGGTCTTTGCCCTCCAGGCCCAAAGGGATGGCCTTCTCCTGGATCAGAGTGGGCTGTGACCAACCCAAGTCAGCAACAGCCTAAGATCATGACAACAATTTAGAAAGGTAAAACATATACAACTGCAGCTTCTTATACAGGATGTGTGGAAATGTCTCGATTTTAAGACAGGGTTCACCATTTCTGATCATTCTACGTAAGGCTGTGCTCCTGGAGATCATCTGACCTACACATTTTCTGACCATCTCCATTCCACCCAATGTTAATTAAAGTAGTCAGGGGTGCTCAGCCAATGAGGAGCGAGAAAACACCACACTTGACTCATCAGCTGTGGCTGCAGCTGGCACATGGATGAAATTCATTTTTTTCCTCTCAACGTCCTTAATCCCCTAGTTACTCCTGGTGTGTAGTGAGCACCTTACATGGCAGCACCCCGGCACCGGTGTGTGAGTGAGTTTGTGTGAATGTGAGGCATAATTGTAAAGCGCTTTGAGTGTCTGATGCTGATGGATTAGTACTATATAAATGCAGTCCATTTACATGTAGAACATCATGTCAGGGGCAGCCTCCATTCAATTTAAATTTTAATTTATTAATTTATATAGCGCCAACTCACGACAAAGTCACCCCAAGGCGCTTCACACAATTCACAACACCACAAATTAATCTAAAATCAAAATTAAAAGCAAGAAAAACACAATAAAAAGATAAAACACAGAAGAATAAAAGGAAATTACAAAGCAAACACAAACAAATTAAATTAATAAGACAGTCTAAAAAAGTGGGTCTTCAAGTCTTGATTTAAAAGTCTCCAACGTGTCAGACTGCTGAATAATAGCAGGTAGACTGTTCCGAAGAGTCGGACCACGGTAGGAGAAGGCTCTATACCCCACAGACTTCTTGTTCATCCTCGGAACACACAGAAGCCCTGTGAACGCAAGGGCCTCGCAGGTACGTAGGGCTTAACCAAGTCCGCCAGGTAGGAAGGTGCCAGTCCATGAACAATTTTATAAACCAACAATAAAACTTTAAAATTTGCTTTTTTATTTTTGCAATTTGCTTTTATATTTTAAAGGGATATGAAAGAACTTAAAGGGTATTTGTAGGGTTATCTATTCTGATGGTGATTTGGATTCTGCTTATTAATTCTGGACTCAACTGTCCATTTCCAATCTAAAAACAGTGAAAAGTCAAATGATTACATAACCAAATTGCTTAACTCACATTAGTGGAGATACCCTGGATTTGGTCCTCATTCATGATATCAAGGTCACAAATATTGACACTGTGTCTCTTGCATCAGTGGTTTCAGATCACTCACTTATTAAGTTTACAGTGTCTTTGTCTCGTCCACTGGAACACGTAGCACATCGCGTAAGGGCGGGGTAGCCTCGTTTTACTTTTACATTAGAAGAGATGAGTTGACAGGGTATGAAAATTTTAAAGGGTATTTGTAAGGTTTATCTATTCTGATGGTGATTTGGATTATGCTTATTGATTCTGGGCTCAACTGCGCAGCATAGTCTCATTTGTAGGTAGGCGATAAAGGGGTTAAATGAAAGAGCATGTGATGCAAAAATTGTATACCCGGTGTTCTGTTGAGATGTGAGGTCTTGTTGAATTGTGTGTCTCATCGCGTAAATCGACACTTCCGCATCCCCACAATATTGTGCTGTAAATACAGCGTACACATGCAAATTTTAAGTTTTTAAAATTGCAAAGCCACTTGTTGTATTTTCTTTTCTCGGTCAGGGAGTTCAATGCATTAAAGAGAGGCACGTCAACCTGACGCGGGGAGGTGTGAATGTCTGGCTAGAGAGAACTGTGCATGCACAGTTTTGCGGACGGCTGGCCTCTCAACAGGAATGACATCTCATCAGAACACCGGGGACAGCCCCATTATCATTATTCACATTAAATCTCACTAAAACTTACCGACATGACCTCTCCCCCTTTGCCTCATCTTCCCTTCTCCACTGGGAACCGAAAAAAAAAAATTCCACTTTTCACAACTGCTTCAGTGATTGCAGACAAAAAAGTACACCATCTTTCCGCAAGAAGTGATGCAGTGGTCAAATGTCAAGATATCACGCAGGGGTTCAAATGAGGCAGCGCTGCCCCATTGCCTATTTCCACTCCAAAAATGGTAAAAAGTCAAATACAGAGCCAAATATCCACCCTGCTCAGAGTGCCGCTCTCACTGGACAGACATCTCTGCTATTTTAGCATTGTGGGATATCTCGCACCCACAGACTGAGCTCGCCCCACCACTTAAACCATCCTACTCAGTGTGCCACTCTCGTTTGAGCAAAAACACACAGAATGTATCTCTTTGTCCCAGATAGACCTCTTTCAGTGCAGCTTCTTGTTCTGACTTTAACACCAAGTTAACACCCAAGTCTTTCATCACCAACTGTAAACGGTCATCAAAACATTCGTATCTTTCTGAACTCTTCCGCATCAAACTCCATAGTGTCAATGTTTACAATGCTCATAAACTTTTAAGTTTCTTAAATATTTATTATGGCCACTCTTAAAACTTAAGTTATCTTTATAATTTTATTACTGGTAAATTTTAGAATTAATTGAGATGCGATATCCTCATTATCTCACAGGAATATGTCAGAATTATCTGGGAACTACTTTTTGCACAGGAATTCATCAAGCACGTTGGCCGCGGGTGCATACTAACACAGAATACCCAGAAACTGTGGAAAGTTGTTCGGCCAAAAAGAGAGCGTCCACTTTTAGCTCGTCATAAGCTAAGCTAGTGGCGCTTGTGAGAGTGTGCCAACATATCCATCTTGAGAATTAAGAGCCAACTTTTTTTTTTTTAAGGATCAGGTGGGCTGTGATTCAAGCCGACTCAGATTTCAATGAAACATGGCTCAGAGATGGAACCTACCAAGAAATGAACCTTCCCAATATTTCTCGACCAAAAACCAAACTGTGACCTTGCCAGCGGTCATCAAAGTTCAAGGCAAAGATGCGCAAAAACTGATATTTCATTAAATTCCCAGCTTTCAAGTGGTGTAACATTCAGCGCCATCAAGTCCCCAAGCTAGTTTAACTATCAGATGACTTATGGAGGCAAGCTCTTTCACCTTACATACATATTAGGTTGGGGGATCAATTAGGTTGGGGGATCAATGGCGTTGAATATAGGGGTGCTCAAAGTCTGGTCATTTTGTGAAATTGGCTGTATTTAAAGGCCCATAACCCTCTGCGCCATCAAGACCCCAACCAGATTTCAATGTTATCAACAAATATAGTCCCTACTCTATCAAATGCAACTGAAAAAACATTGGTGTCTTGATGGCACTGGTCACCAGGGGGCGCCAAAGTGTTCAACATGTTCAATTTTGAGGACGTTTAGCGCCACTTGGTGGCCTGCGCATCATCCTTTTTAACAAATTTTGCAGGAGTGGATAAACTAACATCACTACTTTATATAACAGTTTGCAGACTTTTGGGGACTCCTCTTATACTGGTTTACATGTGTATTGGCATCAGTTGCTATGGCAACAAGCATGTGAATATGTCCTGTTCAATAGAACATAATTTTCCTGAAGTTATTTTTCCCGTACCTAAATCTTCAAGTCTGCCAAGGGAAAGGGCAATTTGAGACACATCCAAGTGTCATGTATGAACTCCTGTACTGCAGATGATGCAGATCCAGAGACAAATGTCTGACCAATGACCTGATTTTAAAGGGGTATCAAATCAATATAAGAGGAGTCCCCCAAATTCTGCCAACTGTTATATAAAGTAGTATGTTGGTTTATCCACTCCTGCAAATTTTGAGAAAAAAAGGCAGATGGCGCGGGCCACCAGGTGGCGCTAAACTTCCTGATAATTAGGCACATCGACTACTGTGGCACCCCCTGATGGCCAGCACCATCAAGACCCCAATGTTTTTTCAGTTGCATTTGATAGAGTAGGGCCTATATTTCTTGATAAGATTGAAACCTGGTTGGGGTCTCGATGGCGCAAAGGATTATGGGCCTTTAAATACATCCAATTTTGCAAAATAACCAGAATTTGAGCACCCCTATATTCAGCACCATTGATCCCCCAACCTAATATGTATATAAGATGAAAGAGTTTGCCTGCCTATGTCATTTGATAGTTAAACTAGCTTGAGGATGTGATATCGCTAAATGTTACACCACTTAAAAGATGGAAATTTAATGAAAAATCAGTTTTTGCACATTTTTGCCTTGAACTTTGATGACCGCTGGCAAGGTCACCGTTTGGTTTTCGGTTGAGAAATTGTGGGAAAGTTTGTTTCTTGGTAGGTTCCATCTCTGAGCCACGTTTCGTTGAAATGTGAGTCGGCTTGAATCACACCCTAATGTAAACCTGCCTGAACTTTAAAAATATTGGCTCTTAACTGAATGCTTAACTCGCATTAGTGGAAATACCATGGTTCGTGGTATCACACTCACAAATATTGACATTGTGTCCCTTGCGTCAATGGTTTCAGATCACTCACTTATTACGTTTACAGTCTCTCTGCCATGTCCACTGGAACAAGACATTTATTATCATGACGATAGGTCAACTCCTCAACTACAATTGGGCTGTTTTACAATCAGGGTACATAATTGGATTTTAAAGACAAAGTTTGGTTTAATGACGAGGTGGAAATGACCAACAAAATTTTGTTTGCCATACATGGATAACTACTACTGGTCTGTCAGCAGCAATGGTCATTTGGTTTGATTTCCACATTTGTTTACCAGCAGAACTCTAATTAAACCAATTTTTACCAAAATATCTGTGTCATTTCCATAATGTCTAATTTTGATGGGCTGCCAGAACTATTAGGTAACCGCTAAATGGACCAATTTCCCTGTCAAAGCCTGCTGTATAACAATCTAACTCCCAGGATCATTGGTCAGTCGGGAAACTACTTGAAAGAGGCATTCAAAAATAACATGTCTTGTCTGTCAAAAATGTTCTCTCTGTAAATAGAGTTCATTTCAAACTCGAGCATCATTATGTGAATAATATTTTTTTTTTTTTGAAAGAGGTAATAACTGTCTGTGATGTCACAAAATGATGTGGACCTAAACTCTGTCAAACGTCTTAAATAGTGGGGTGTAACTCTCCGTCTGTCAAAAACCGCCCTCTCTGGAAATGCTTATAGTCATCACTATATGAGAATGCAAAAACACAATAGTAGTTGTACTCTTGAGTACATACAGTAGAGGCTTGCCTCTACTGGTGGTTGGCTCTCACTGCGGTATTGTATCACTTCCTGTTCCGGAGCACAGCGGTGTTTTTCTGTATCTGTTAGCTGTTTAATCTGCGCAGTTAGATTGATCTAGTTATCTAGATTACGATTTGTTTCCCAGTGTAATCTTTACGTGCCTTAACTAAAGCACTCCTTCTGCTGAATCACCTCTAAATTATTTACACATTATTCACTTTGCGTGTTTTTAGGAATCCGCTAGCTTAGCGTAGCTACTAGCTCTTAGCCGATTTAGCATGGCGGCTTCTCCTGTCTCTCCCGCACTTTTCTGCTCTGGGTGTGAAATGTTTAGTTATTCCTCGGCCTCCTTTAGCAGTAACGGCACTTGTAATAAGTGTAGCTTATTCGTAGCTTTGGAGGCCAGGCTGGGCGAATTGGAGACTCGGCTCCGCACCGTGGAAAATTCTACAGCTAGCCAGGCCCCTGTAGTCGGTGCGGACCAAGGTAGCTTAGCCACCGTTAGTTCCCCTCTGGCAGATCCCGAGCAGCCGGGAAAGCAGGCCGACTGGGTGACTGTGAGGAGGAAGTGTAGCCCTAAACAGAAGCCCCGTGTACACCGCCAACCCGTTCCCATCTCTAACCGTTTTTCCCCACTCGACGACACACCCGCCGAGGATCAAACTCTGGTTATTGGCGACTCTGTTTTGAGAAATGTGAAGTTAGCGACACCAGCAACCATAGTCAATTGTCTTCCGGGGGCCAGAGCAGGCGACATTGAAGGAAATTTGAAACTGCTGGCTAAGGCTAAGCGTAAATTTGGTAAGATTGTAATTCACGTCGGCAGTAATGACACCCGGTTACGCCAATCGGAGGTCACTAAAATTAACATTAAATCGGTGTGTAACTTTGCAAAAACAATGTCGGACTCTGTAGTTTTCTCTGGGCCCCTCCCCAATCAGACCGGGAGTGACATGTTTAGCCGCATGTTCTCCTTGAATTGCTGGCTGTCTGAGTGGTGTCCAAAAAATGAGGTGGGCTTCATAGATAATTGGCAAAGCTTCTGGGGAAAACCTGGTCTTGTTAGGAGAGACGGCATCCATCCCACTTTGGATGGAGCAGCTCTCATTTCTAGAAATCTGGCCAATTTTCTTAAATCCTCCAAACCGTGACTATCCAGGGTTGGGACCAGGAAGCAGAGTTGTAGTCTTACACACCTCTCTGCAGCTTCTCTCCCCCTGCCATCCCCTCATTACCCCATCCCCGTAGAGACGGTGCCTGCTCCCAGACTACCAATAACCAGCAAAAATCTATTTAAGCATAAAAATTCAAAAAGAAAAAATAATATAGCACCTTCAACTGCACCACAGACTAAAACAGTTAAATGTGGTCTATTAAACATTAGGTCTCTCTCTTCTAAGTCCCTGTTGGTAAACGATATAATAATTGATCAACATATTGATTTATTCTGCCTTACAGAAACCTGGTTACAGCAGGATGAATATGTTAGTTTAAATGAGTCAACACCCCCGAGTCACACTAACTGTCAGAATGCTCGTAGCACGGACCGAGGGGGAGGATTAGCAGCAACCTTCCATTCCAGCTTATTAATTAATCAAAAACCCAGACAGAGCTTTAATTCATTTGAAAGCTTGACTCTTAGTCTTGTCCATCCAAATTGGAAGTCCCAAAAACCAGTTTTATTTGTTATTATCTATCGTCCACCTGGTCGTTACTCGGAGTTTTTCTGTGAATTTTCAGGCCTTTTGTCTGACTTAGTGCTTAGCTCAGATAAGATAATTATAGTGGGCGATTTTAACATCCACACAGATGCTGAGAATGACAGCCTCAACACTGCATTTAATCTATTATTAGACTCTATTGGCTTTGCTCAAAAAGTAAATGAGTCCACCCACCACTTTAATCATATCTTAGATCTTGTTCTGACTTATGGTATGGAAATAGAAGACTTAACAGTATTCCCTGAAAACTCCCTTCTGTCTGATCATTTCTTAATAACATTTACATTTACTCTGATGGACTACCCAGCAGTGGGGAATAAGTTTCATTACACTAGAAGTCTTTCAGAAAGCGCTGTAACTAGGTTTAAGGATATGATTCCTTCTTTATGTTCTCTAATGCCATATACCAACACAGTGCAGAGTAGCTACCTAAACTCTGTAAGTGAGATAGAGTATCTCGTCAAAAGTTTTACATCCTCATTGAAGACAACTTTGGATGCTGTAGCTCCTCTAAAAAAAGAGAGCTTTAAATCAGAAGTGGTATAACTCACAAACTCGTAGCTTAAAGCAGATAACCCGTAAGTTGGAGAGGAAATGGTGTCTCACTAATTTAGAAGATCTTCACTTAGCCTGGAAAAAGAGTCTGTTGCTCTATAAAAAAGCCCTCCGTAAAGCTAGGACATCTTTCTACTCATCACTAATTGAAGAAAATAAGAACAACCCCAGGTTTCTTTTCAGCACTGTAGCCAGGCTGACAAAGAGTCAGAGCTCTATTGAGCTGAGTATTCCATTAACTTTAACTAGTAATGACTTCATGACTTTCTTTGCTAACAAAATTTTAACTATTAGAGAAAAAATTACTCATAACCATCCCAAAGACGTATCGTTATCTTTGGCTGCTTTCAGTGATGCCGGTATTTGGTTAGACTCTTTCTCTCCGGTTGTTCTGTCTGAGTTATTTTCATTAGTTACTTCATCCAAACCATCAACATGTTTATTAGACCCCATTCCTACCAGGCTGCTCAAGGAAGCCCTACCATTATTAATGCTTTGATCTTAAATATGATCAATCTATCTTTGTTAGTTGGCTATGTACCACAGGCTTTTAAGGTGGCAGTAATTAAACCATTACTTAAAAAGCCATCACTTGACCCAGCTATCTTAGCTAATTATAGGCCAATCTCCAACCTTCCTTTTCTCTCAAAAATTCTTGAAAGGGTAGTTGTAAAACAGCTAACTGATCATCTGCAGAGGAATGGTCTATTTGAAGAGTTTCAGTCAGGTTTTAGAATTCATCATAGTACAGAAACAGCATTAGTGAAGGTTACAAATGATCTTCTTATGGCCTCGGACAGTGGACTCATCTCTGTGCTTGTTCTGTTAGACCTCAGTGCTGCTTTTGATACTGTTGACCATAAAATTTTATTACAGAGATTAGAGCATGCCATAGGTATTAAAGGCACTGCGCTGCGGTGGTTTGAATCATATTTGTCTAATAGATTACAATTTGTTCATGTAAATGGGGAATCTTCTTCACAGACTAAAGTTAATTATGGAGTTCCACAAGGTTCTGTGCTAGGACCAATTTTATTCACTTTATACATGCTTCCCTTAGGCAGTATTATTAGACGGTATTGCTTAAATTTTCATTGTTACGCAGATGATACCCAGCTTTATCTATCCATGAAGCCAGAGGACACACACCAATTAGCTAAACTGCAGGATTGTCTTACAGACATAAAGACATGGGTGACCTCTAATTTCCTGCTTTTAAACTCAGATAAAACTGAAGTTATTGTACTTGGCCCCACAAATCTTAGAAACATGGTGTCTAACCAGATCCTTACTCTGGATGGCATTACCCTGATCTCTAGTAATACTGTGAGAAATCTTGGAGTCATTTTTGATCAGGATATGTCATTCAAAGCGCATATTAAACAAATATGTAGGACTGCTTTTTTGCATTTACGCAATATCTCTAAAATCAGAAAGGTCTTGTCTCAGAGTGATGCTGAAAAACTAATTCATGCATTTATTTCCTCTAGGCTGGACTGTTGTAATTCATTATCAGGTTGTCCTAAAAGTTCCCTAAAAAGCCTTCAGTTAATTCAAAATGCTGCAGCTAGAGTACTGACGGGGACTAGAAGGAGAGAGCATATCTCACCCATATTGGCCTCTCTTCATTGGCTTCCTGTTAATTCTAGAATAGAATTTAAAATTCTTCTTCTTACTTATAAGGTTTTGAATAATCAGGTCCCATCTTATCTTAGGGACCTCGTAGTACCATATCACCCCAATAGAGCGCTTCGCTCTCAGACTGCAGGCTTACTTGTAGTTCCTAGGGTTTGTAAGAGTAGAATGGGAGGCAGAGCCTTCAGCTTTCAGGCTCCTCTCCTGTGGAACCAGCTCCCAATTCAGATCAGGGAGACAGACACCCTCTCTACTTTTAAGATTAGGCTTAAAACTTTCCTTTTTGCTAAAGCTTATAGTTAGGGCTGGATCAGGTGACCCTGAACCATCCCTTAGTTATGCTGCTATAGACGTAGACTGCTGGGGGGTTCCCATGATGCACTGTTTCTTTCTCTTTTTGCTCTGTATGCACCACTCTGCATTTAATCATTAGTGATCGATCTCTGCTCCCCTCCACAGCATGTCTTTTTCCTGGTTCTCTCCCTCAGCCCTGGGCACTGGTACAAAGATGCTGCGCCTTCATGCAGATTTTCAAATGGCCGTGGATATTGTCATGGCAACCGTAACTATGTATTGGTAGGTTATTATTACGGTGCTGATGTGACATCCCAACCCTCACCCTAACCTTAACAGCTCAAATCTTACAGAGATACATAAACCCAAAGAATAACTGAAACAAGAAAAGTTGGTTGATCTGAAAGCAGTTAAAAAAAAAAAAAGTCTTCCGTCAGAGAATCGAACCCTTGTCTTCCACATAACAGGTGGGGATATTTACTACTATAATAACGAGGAGTTAGAAACCCACACACTGAGTGACACCACATCCATGATGGAGGCTGCCATAAGAACAGCCCCAAGATTTACAGTTACGACTACCATAACTATAACCACTTCCTTTTCAAATTTAGATTGTAATGGAAAGCAGAACAGACTTAGCCAGTGACACTACGTGTGCTCTTCTTAGCTGCACCTGCACTCTGCTGTCCCATTACATTACGGTTTATTTATTTTACAGGTTTATATAATATATAGTTTTGTCTATTTGACTTGTCTATTTTGTCTATTTGAAGTGTTTTTCTTTTCGCTCCAAAAACCCAGATCAAATTGCTTGTATGTGTGAACTTACTTGGCAATAAATTTGATTCTGATTTTGATTCAAACAACTCAGATTGCAAGGCGACTTCAAACCTACAAAAGATGAACTCAAAGCTGCACAGAGCCACTTACCTCTACTGGACTTTGTGTTTTTTTTTTTGTTTTTTTTTTTTACTATTTTACATACTGTGCAATAAAGTAATTAATTAATTAATTAATAAGAATTTGATCATTAGAATTAATTAATGAACTAATTAATAAGAAAGAAAAATACACAGCATTCTACAGGGCTCAAGGGTGGGTTGCACATTCATAATAACTTTATGGAAAAATAAACAAATAAATAAAATAAAATAATAATAAAAAAAAAAAAATCGCCCCCTCTGTTATTTCACAGAGTTGACAGGTCTGGCCGAGTGTGAAGCAGCTGGGATGAGGATCAGCTCCTCTAAATCTGAGGTCATGGTTCTCAGCAGTAAATTGATGGATTGCCTACTCCTGGTAGGAAATGATGTCTTGCCCCAAGTGAAGGAGTTCAAGTACCTCGGGGTCTTGTTCACGAGTGAGGAGACGATGGAGCATGAGATTGGCCGGAGAACTGGTGCAGCAGGGGTGGTGTTGCATTCACTCTACCGTACTGTTGTGACGAAAAGGGAGCTGAGCCAAAAGGTGAAGCTCTCCATCTACTGGTCAATCTTCGTTCCTACTCTCACCTGTGGTCATGAGAGTTGGATCACAACCAAAAGAACTAGACTGCAGGTACTAGTGGCCAAAATGACCTTCCTTAGGAAGGTGACTGGTGTCTCAATTAGAGATAAGGTGAGACGTTCAGTCATCCGTGGGGAGCTCGGAGTAGAGCCGCTGCTCCTTCATGTTGAAAGGAGCCAGCTGAGGTGGTTCGAGCATCTGGTAAGGATGCCCCCCAGGCGCCTCCCAAGGGTGTTCCAGGCACATCCATCTGGGAGGAGACCCCGGGGAAGACCCAGGACTAGGTGGAGAGATTATATCTCCACACTGGCCTGCAAATGCCTCAGGATCCTCCAGTCAGAGGTGGTCAATGTGGACCAGGAAAGGGAAGTCTGGGGTCCCCTACTGGAGCGGTTGCCCCATGACCCGAATCCTGATAAGCGGTTGAAGTCGAGTGACTGAGTGAAGAATCTACCTTACTCTACGCAAATACATATACAAGTACGTAGCCTGATGATCACGTGACCTATATTGACCAATGACAGAGACGCTACGTAGGGCTAGCCCACTGAACTCTACACTACTAGTGTAGTGGGCTAGCCACGTTTTATTTAAGTGCACTGACCGGTCACGTACCAACAAACAAGCTTACACCACTGGAAGGACATGTTGATTATTTATTTGCTCTCGCTGTATTCTTCAAACTTTAGCATCGGGTTAGCAGGTAGGCGTGACTGTAAAAATGTCACTAAAATGTCAAACGAATACTAAGACTGAGTTTAACTTTACGCACAATGTTATGTCTTACCTTTAACAGACGGTCGTCTAAACCCATCTCATGAAACTGTAACTTATCCGCAGCCATGTTCCCAGCGCGCGCACACGTGCGTCGCAAAATGTTTTCGTCAATCTTACGTCACGCTTCTGCTGCTTCTTCGTCTTCAGTTTTAGAGGCAGTTGACATCCAGCTTGAAGGCGTCGTATTGCCACCTACTGATCTGGAGTGTTGATACAATGAGTTTTTTATTTTTATTGTTTTTTTTTTTTTAAGAAGACTAGAACATAATAATATGCGAAAGACTTTGGACTAACTGCCGAAAGTCGAAAAAAGGAAAAATAGGATAAGAATATAGAAAGTGGTGTGATACTTTTCACATTTGAACAGTGTGACTGGTGAGTTATTTCAGCTTCTTTTTCACTTGGGGTCGCCACAGCAGATCTGATGTGGATCTGCATGTTGATTTAATTGTTCTAAATTAACATTTCCTTAAAGTGTGGATGAACTGTGGTGGCCAAGTGGTTAATGCGCTTGGTTTTCAGTGCAGAAGGCCACATTTCTCCATGTAATGTGGAGTTGCATCAGGAAGGGCATCCGGCATAAAATCTGTGCCAATTCAACATGCAGATCCACCTTGGATTTGCTGTGGCGACCCCGAGTGCAAACAAGGGAGCAGCCGAAGGGAGTTACTGTGGATGAACTGTCAGTGAGCTGTAACAGCATATGAACAATGTTCTGATAGCTATGGATTATTGTTTATCATTGATAATACATGTATAACATAGTATGACTAAGTTTCTAATCAATAGTCAATATGCTGAGCTGGCTGATATGATGGAGAGGAGAAAGGTACACATACTGTGTGTGCAAGAGACCAAGTGGAAGGGAAGTAAGAGCAGTTGGGTACAAGTTGTACCTTGGTGAGGACATTCACCTTATTCACCTTAGGGACACAAATGGTGATGGGGTAATTTTAAAGGAAGAGTATGTTAAAAGTGTGTTGGAGGTTAAGTAAGTGTCTGACAGGGTGATGAGTGTGAAGTTGGAAATTGAAGGGGTGATGATCAATATCATTTCATTTTTTTTTCAATTTATTTTCATTTATATAGCGCCAAATCACAACAGAGTTGCCTCAAAGCGCCTCACACAGGTAAGGTCTAACCTTACCAACCCCCAGAGCAACAGTGGTAAAGAAAAACTCCCTCTGAAGAAGAAACCTCAAGCAGACCAGACTCAAAGGGGTGACACCCTGCTTGGGCCATGATACAAACATAAATTACAGAACAATTCACGGACGAATATACAAGAAATGCTATTGGCGCACAGGACAGGAGGATCACCAACACGAATACAACTCCCATCTTTGGATGGAGCTGCACCTTAAACAGAGAGAAAAAAACAGAATCAGGCATCAGAAAGACAAAAAATACAGTATAATTTGTCAGCATTAAACAAGAAAAACAAGAAATACTAAGGTGATCGCCGGCCACTAACCCTAAACTTCACTAAAAGACCCAGAATTTATGTAAAGTTGAGGCTGCAACACGCTCCAATTGCTAATAAAATGAATTAAAAGAGTAAAAAGCGTAAAACAAAACTGTACCAGTATGCTGCCATATGAAAGGGAAAATAAGTGCGTCTTAACTCTGGACTTGAAAGTCTCCACAGAATCTGACTGTTTTATTGATGCAGGGAGATCATTCCACAGAACAGGGGCACGATAAGAGAAAACTCAGCCATCTCTGTGGAGAAATAGCAGCATGTGCTCACAGACCCTCAGTCTCTCCACACTGAGTTAAATATTAAGGGTGTGGGTGAAATCTGATAAAAAAAAAAAAACCCTCAAATAAAAAATTTCCATGTATTTTCTTAAATCTGTTTTAAAAATAGAAGCTTGAAAATCTTTGTGCTATTCCAAAGTCATTTTTGAACCTTTAGAACAACTGCATCCGTTTTGCAGAAATCTTTGGCTTTGAAGGCGTTAAATTAATTTACAGCGTTTTATGTTCAGTGACATTCATGCAGTTGAGATTCACGCGTGTCCAGTAAAATAAACAGTGATGACGCTGTTTTTTTTAAATTAAAGAATCCGACAAACAATCAGAGGAAAGGAGACACAAGGGAAATAAATCTAAACAGGGTGGATAGAGGAGGAAAGAAAGAGGACAAGAACAGAGTCAGTGGGAGAGGATGGAAAGTCGTGACCAGGAACAAGATGTCTGGGGGACAGGGGAGAGATGAGATGTCCAAGGGACACCCGGGTGTCTGCAACAGACATCAGACCTCCGGAGGAATTCTGATGAGTATGTAAACAGGAGCACATATTCTCCATAACCTTCACTGGCTCGCCATCAGCTACACAATCCATTTTAAGATCATGTCCCACCAACAAAATGAGACACATAAGAGGATCTGTCCGTCATCTGTTCTGACTTCACTGGAGCGCGCGGGGACTCCGCGGAGCTCCAAACGGCGCAGTGTCTCTTCGCTGAATTCCTCTCATCAGAATAACAAACTAATCTAACCTTTGTGCGTGTGGAGGGTGGTGGGTGTGTGTCACTGTCGGGGTCACGAGCGTGTGTCAACACTGAAGGATCGGATGATTTCTGTTTGTTCAGCCTCCACAACACCAGCTGCGCGCGCGCCCCCGGTCTGTCTGTTCTTCTCGTCCCGCTGCTGCGCCATGACGCACGCCGCTCTTGGAGTTCTCGTCATTTTCACGTCATCTCTCCCGCTGTGGACCACAGCAGGAGCGTCGATCCTCTGCCCCTGGACCAAAGTTTTGTCGAACGAAGAGACGCACTACAGTTTTGTCCGCTCGGACCCGTCAGCCTCACCGTCTGCGCGCCTTTACCACAGCGTCTGGTCCGCGCAGCGCGCGCTGCTCGGCTGCACGTGGTCCGACGACACCGGGCTGATCCAGGACTATGTGTCTGCGTGCCGGGAGCGCACGCACGACGTTACCGAGCATCGGAACGGAAACTTTGATTTGGAGTCCATGTTTGCGCCGAAAGAGCCGTGCGTCTCTCTGAACTCCCTGTGGTGCGCGTGGCAAGAAAAGCGCACGCCGAGGACGGTGAGGAGCGCGTCGAAGGACAGTCAGGTTCAAGGTGAACGGTCAGAGGTTAAACGTGCAAAGCGCTTCATCGTACCTGGGACTCTGTGGTGCGGCGATGGGCACAAGGCGCCTTCATATTCAGATTTGGGTAGGTTGCTTTCTGACGTCAACATGTTGACCGAAATGACCTGATAATGTGCCATAAAAACTGAACCCGGTATGGAAGCGCCAAATCACAGCTCCTTGAATGGCGGCTTGAGGTTGTCTCCAAAAGTGAGTCAAGCCCCACAGATGGACATGTTTAAACCTACAACTTTACATCAAGAATAATAATAACAAAAAAAAGTTTTAGTCTTTATATATATATATATATATATATATATATATATATATATATATATATATATATACATATATATACATATATATATACATATATATGTATATATATGTATATATATATGTATGTATATGTATGTATGTATATATATATATATATATGTATATATATATATATATATATATATATATATATATATATATATATATATATACACAAGGTCTGCGAGAAAAGAAACCGACAGTTATATTTTTTTTAAAAACTATATGGATTTGAATCACGTGTGATTACATCAGCCAAGCTTGAACCCTCGTGCGCATGCGTGAGTTTTTTCACGCCTGTGGGTGACGTCATTCGCCTGTGAGCACGCCTTGTGGAAGGAGTGGTCCAGCCCCCTCGTCGGATTTTCATTGTCTGAGAAGTTGCTGAGAGACTGGCGCTGTTCTTGATCAAAATTTTTTCAAAAACTGTGAGGCACATCCGAGTGGACACCATTCGAGAAATTCAGCTGGTTTTCGGTGAAAATTTTAACGGCTGATGAGAGATTTTGGATTGTTTCTATCACTGTAAGGACTTCCCACGGAGCGGGACGTCGCGCAGCGCTCCGAGGCGACGTCGTCATCTGGTTTCAAGATGAAAACCTCCAAATTTAAGCCTCTGTTGACCCAGGACGTCGTGAGAGAACAGAGAACTTTCAGAAGAGGTCTGAATCAGCAGTTTATCTGGACATTCCACTGTTAAAGGAGATTTTTTTTAATGAAAGACGTGCGGACGGATTGGCGTGTCGGCTCGCAGCCGGCATGGCGCGCCTGTCTAATCCGTCCGTTGCTTTTCAGTCGTGTGAATATCCGAGAAATTGAGCATGAGCTGGACATGCCCCAACACGGCGTTGCTTTGCGCCATGCGGCTCCGTCCTGACGCGCGACATTCCGCCGCACGTCTGTCTCAATGTGCCGAAAAAGTGTTGATGTCCACGTCTTTTCACAATTCCTGTGCTAGTCAGACGACATACCGGATCAAGACAGCGTCCAGTTTGGAAATGAACAGCACATTCCACTGTTACAGGAGTTTTTGTCATGGAAAGAGGAGCAGAATTCCACGCGTCGCGGCGGAGCCGCATGGCACAAAGCAACGCCGTGATGAAGCCTCACAGGACATGTTGGGGCATGTCCAGCTCATGCTCAATTTCTCGGATAATCACACGACTGAAAAGCAACCGACAGCCGTCTGAAATCCACCTGAAAGCCGTCCTGTGAGACCAACACGGAGGTGGTTTTGTGCCGCGTAATGAACGGCTCCGGGGCGCGTCCTTTCGCTTTTCTTTCCATGAAAAAACTCCTGTAAGAGTAGAATGTGCCGAAAAAGTGCTGATGTCCACGTCTCCTGCCTTTTTGTGAAAGTCAGACGACGTCCCGGATCAACAAAGCCTTCACGTTGGAAATGATCTGGTTGTTTCAGCGGGGTTTGAGCCTGTCGATCAGCGCTCGGAGCGCGGCGCGCTCTCAGCAGTTGTGGGCGGTCTTTAAACCATCTGGATCACTCCTTAATCTGTATAATCCCCATAAAATCGTCCCTGAAAGCCATATTAATTTTCCGAACGGTGTCCACCTGGAGGTCTCTCGCAGTTTCTAGAAAGAAATTGATGCAGCAAAGCTCCAAATCGTTCAGACATTTATTCTCAATAAAAATCCGATGAGGGGGGTGGACCAGTGCTCACACACAGCCTGCTCACAGGCGAATGACGCAACCGACAGGCGTGAAAAAACTCACGCATGCGCACGAAGGTTCAAGCTTGGCTGATGCAATCACACATGATTCAAATCCATATAGTTTTTGAAAAAATAAAAAGGTCCGTTACTTTTTGGACAGACCTCGTATATACACACGTATGTATGTACTAGCTGAGTTACCTGTTCTAGGTAATGGAGAAGAATTTTCACAAAGTGTGCAATAATTCTTTAAACAAAATTAGGCAGGTGTATAAATTTGGGCACCCCATCCAGGGGTGTAGCACCAAATTCTGGGCCCTAGGTACTAGCCAGATTGAAGACCCCCCCCCCCCCCCCCCCGTTATGTTCTTGTTTATTAACGCAAACACCAAATTTCTAATATGTAGTCAAACCAGGTCTAAATCATGTATACCATAGATCACACCTGGGAGTCACACCTCCAACTCAATATAACTCGCTTTCAAGCTCACCTCTCTTTCAAAGAATTTGGTTAGCAGCTGCTTTCCCTCATTTAGTTTTCTTTCCCTGTCCTTTTTTCTCTTCTTTTTTGAAATCCAGACTTTGATTTTTTTTGTAGGAAAGACATATTTTATTTCAGTCTAAACACTAGGGCTGCAACTAAGATTATTTTACTAATCAGTTCATCGGTCGATTATTTTTTCAATTAATCGTTTTGGGTTTTTTTACTTACATGTGAGTTTTGCCATTATTTCTTTAAGTGAGTTATTATTAAAAGGCCTTTATCACGCAACATCAGCGTTTGACCTTGTAACAAAGTTATGTTATATTCTGGTCAAAAACATACCTGGAGTAGTGTTTAGTTTTATTTGCACATACATACATCACTGACACACCCAGGTGCGTTGGACTGGGGGGGTAAAGGGTACTATGTACCCAGGGCCCAGAGCATGGGGGGGGGGGGCCCCCACAAAAAACTGGCATTAAATACATTTTTATGTTGCATGTTATTAATGTCCATACAATTCATGTTGTAAAAGAATATAATTAGAATGAATGTATAAATGTTGCAAAACATAATTCCGTTCTAACAATAATATTGAAAGATCTCTGAGGGCCCTTCCACCCTGCACAGTCGTACAGTGGTTTAGTCCAGGCGCACAGGTGGCACTCTGCCACACACACACACACACACACACATCCCAAATGGGCAGCGCGGCTTTGCTTTGAACCTTGGCCCCTCTTCATTGGCTTCCTGTTAATTCTAGAATAGAATTTAAAATTCTTCTTCTTACTTGTAAGGTTTTGAATAATCAGGTCCCATCTTATCTTATGGACCTCGTAGTACCATATCACCCCAATAGAGCGCTTCGCTCTCAGACTGCAGGCTTACTTGTAGTTCCTAGGGTTTGTAAGAGTAGAATGGGAGGCAGAGCCTTCAGCTTTCAGGCTCCTCTCCTGTGGAACCAGCTCCCAATTCAGATCAGGGAGACAGACACCCTCTCTACTTTTAAGATTAGGCTTAAAACTTTCCTTTTTGCTAAAGCTTATAGTTAGGGCTGGATCAGGTGACCCTGAACCATCCCTTAGTTATGCTGCTATAGACTTAGACTGCTGGGGGGTTCCCATGATGCACTGTTTCTTTCTCTTTTTGCTCTGTATGCACCACTCTGCATTTAATCATTAGTGATCGATCTCTGCTCCCCTCCACAGCATGTCTTTTTCCTGGTTCTCTCCCTCAGCCCCAACCAGTCCCAGCAGAAGACTGCCCCTCCCTGAGCCTGGTTCTGCTGGAGGTTTCTTCCTGTTAAAAGGGAGTTTTTCCTTCCCACTGTTGCCAAGTGCTTGCTCACAGGGGGTCGTTTTGACCGTTGGGGTTTTTCCGTAATTATTGTATGGCCTTGCCTTACAATATAAAGCGCCTTGGGGCAACTGTTTGTTGTGATTTGGCACTATATAAATAAAATTGATTGATTGATTGATTGATTGATTGAACCAATGAAGCAGTGCTTCGATCTGGTGCTTTGTTGATTCAGTGTTTTATTTCACTTAATCTTAATTTTTCCCCACTAAAACCCCACAGAGCATATGTCTGTGAGTAACATTTACCTTTAAATGTTAATCTGACCTGTTATGGTCTTCTGAAACAGTTGATAGATGTATTTTATAACTTAAAAACGGGACCGATGCTAACGCATTAGCATGTCTATGACGTTTTCAATGTTAAAGTTAGCATTAAGCTGTTGCAGCTGTTAGCACATTTGTTTTCTGTATAATAATTCATGGCTCAGCATTTGTTGTCGTAAAAGAGTCAAATGTATTACAAATTGTAATATTTTATTCATTTATTTTTATTTATATATCAATAATAATAATAATAATAGAAACAACAACAATAACAGTAACAATAACTAATAATGCCACAATACAGTTTTAGAGAAACGGACAAAAAGAACCTGATAAAACAAAACAGAAAAGATTAAACCAACTAACAATGAACATAAATAAATATGGGGATACCAGTCTCCTGGGCCGTCGGGAGCTTCGGGAGGGCCACAAAGTGGGCCGCCTTGGAAAACCAGTCCACGATCGTCAAGATGGTAGTCATTCCCTGGGACGCAGGGAGACCCGTGACGAAGTCCAGGCCGATGTGGGACCAGGGGCGACGAGGCACAGGTAACAGCTGGAGGAGTCCCTTTTCTGGCTGATGAACTGCCTTGCCTCTGGCACAGGTGGTACAGGCCCAGACGTAGTCCCGGGTGTTGGCTTCGACCGACGCCCACCAGAACCGCTGCCGGACCACTGCCACGGTTCTTCGCACCCCTGGATGGCAGGAGAGCCTGGAACCATGACAGAAGTCCAATACGGCAGTCCGAGTGTCTGGTGCGATGTACAGCCTATTTGGTGGTCCGCCTCCGGGATCTGGGTGTCGCATCAGGGCATCCCTGACCACTTCCTCCACGTCCCACGTGAGGGCGGCGACGACAGTGGATTCCGGCAGGATGGTATCAGGTGGATCCAACAGCTTCATTCCGATTTCTTCTTCATACACCCGGGACAGTGCGTCAGACCTAAGGTTTTTGGTCCCGGGGCGATATGTGATCTTGAAATTGAAACGTCCAAAGAATAGTGACCAAGGGGCTTGCCTGGGGTTCAGACGCTTAGCGGTCTGGATGTATTCCAGGTTCCGATGGTCAGTGAGAACCACAAATGGGACCACAGCTCCCTCCAACAGATGTCTCCACTCCTCAAGGGCCTCTTTCACCGCCAGGAGTTCCCGATTGCCAACGTCATAGTTCCGCTCAGCGGGGGTTAACCTGCGGGAGAAGTAGGCACAAGGGTGGAGAACATTATCGGACTCCCTGCTCTGGGACAGCATGGCTCCTATCCCTGAGTCAGAGGCATCCACTTCAACAATAAACTGGTGGTTTGGATCGGGCTGCACCAGAACTGGTGCAGTCGAAAACCGGTGTTTCAATTCCCTAAACGCGGCTTCGCACCAATCCGACCAGGTGAAGGGGACTTTTGTGGAGGTCAGGGCTGTAAGGGGACCAACAACCTGACTATAGCCCTTAATGAACCTCCTGTAAAAATTGGCAAACCCTAGGAACTGTTGCAGCTTCCTACGATTTACTGGTTGGGGCCAATCTCTCACCGCCGCTACCTTGGCCGGATCGGGAGCGACAGAGTTGGAGGAGATAATGAACCCCAGCAAGGACAAAGAAGTGCGGTGGAACTTGCACTTCTCGCCCTTCACAAACAGCCGGTTCTCCAACAACCGCTGCAGGACCTGACGGACATGCTTAACATGGGTCTCAGAGTCCGGGGAGAAGATGAGGATATCGTCTAGATATACGAAGACGAATCGGTGCAGGAAATCCCGCAGGACGTCATTAACCAAAGCTTGGAACGTCGCGGGGGCGTTGGTGAGGCCGAACAGCATGACCAGGTACTCAAAGTGACCTAAGGGGGTGTTAAATGCCGTCTTCCATTCGTCTCCCTTCCGGATCCGAACCAGGTGATAAGCATTTCTGAGATCCAGTTTTGTTAATATTTTGGCTCCATGCAGGGGCGTGAACACTGAATCCAATAGAGGTAACGGGTATCGGTTGCGAACCGTAACCTCGTTCAGCCCTCTATAATCAATGCATGGACGGAGTCCGCCGTCCTTCTTGCCCACAAAAAAAAAACCTGCACCTAACGGGGATGAAGAATTTCGGATTAGCCCGGCAGCTAAAGAGTCCCGGATGTAGGTCTCCATTGATTCGCACTCAGGACGTGAGAGACTGTACAGCCTGCTGGATGGGTACTCCAGCAGCATTTGGAACCAAATCAATGGCACAATCATACAGTCGGTGCGGGGGCAGCGTGAGTGCCAGATCTTTGCTGAAAACGTCAGCAAGATCATGATACTCAGCCGGCACCGTCATGAGATTGGGGGGAACTTGGACCTCCTCTTTAAAAGCATCACCGGGTGGCACCGAGGATCTTAAACACTCCCGGTGGCAGGTTTCGCTCCATTGAGCCACAACCCCAGATGGCCAATCGATCTGGCGATTGTGCTTCACCATCCATGGAAAACCCAAAATAATTCTGGAGGTAGAAGGTGTTACATAAAACACAATCTCCTCCCTGTGATTGCCAGAGACAACCAAAGTTAAATGCTGTGTCTGGTGTGTGATTTCTGGAAGAAGAGTGCCATCTAGTGCCCGCATCTTCAATGGTGAAGGAATGGCCACCAGAGGGAGCCCTACCTCCTTAGCCCACCTATTGTCTAGTAGGTTCCCTTCTGACCCCGTGTCGATCAGTGCTGGGGCGATAAGGGTTAAATCCCCACAGAGGATTGTGACTGGGAGTCGTGCGCATTTCCGTGGAATGCCCGCGTGTGTGTTATGGCTCACCCTTAACCCAGTCTCTAAGGGCGAGCGTTTGGCGTTTAACCATTTGGGGCAGTTTTTCTGCACATGCTTACTCGAGCCGCAGTAAAAACACTCTCCACGGGCCAGCCTCCTCTGTCTGTTATTTGATTTTACTTTAGCCCTGCTCGTGTCCATAGCTTCATCAGCAGGGGGAGCTAGTGCTACGCGGAAAGCCCTGGCTTTGCAGCGGGGTGAGGACGGTGCTGCTTCGGACCTGGAAGGGGGAGGGACGATGCACGCCCGGCCACGTCCTTCGTCTCGCTCCCGTTTATGTTCTTCTAACCGATTGTCTAACCAGATAACCAGATCTATCAGCCCATCTAAATCCCGCGGCTGATCCTTCGCCACCAGATGCTCCTTTAGGGCCGGAGACAGCCCATTTATGAAGGCGGCGCGGAGCGCAACCGAATTCCAACTGGCTCTCGCTGCCGCAACGCGAAATTCGACTGCATATTCGGCTGTGCTTCAAATACGAGGTCTATTAGAAAAGTATCCGACCTTATTATTTTTTTCAAAAACCATATGGATTTGAATCTCGTGTGATTGCGTCAGACAAGCTTGAACCCTCGTGCGCATGCGTAAGTTTTTCCACCCCTGTCGGTTGCGTCATTCGCCTGTGAGCAGGCTTTGAGTGAGGAGTGGTCCACCCCCTCGGCGGATTTTCATTGTCAGGAAATGGCAGAATGATTTGGGCTTTTTTTTCCATCAGAATTTTTTCAGAAACTGTTAGAGACTGGCAGCTGGAAACCATTCGAAAAATTTATCTGGCTTTCGGTGAAAATTTTACGGGCTTCACAGAGAATAAGGACTGTTACTACAGCTTTAAGGACGGCTTTAAGGACGCTTGGTGCGCCACGCTCCATGCTGCCATCGAGAGCGACAAACCACTGGATCATTTCTAAATGGATGGCTCTGTGGAGCCGGACCGTCGTGTGCTCTTTCTCTGGTTATCACAAGAGCTGGACATCAACCATTTTCCGGCAGATTTCACTTTTAACAAGAGATTTTGTCATGGAAAGCCGAGCGGAGGCTTCGCGCGTCATGATGGATTTGCTACTGGAGCGAGACAAAACCACCTCTGTTTTGGTCTCACAGGACAGCTTTGAGATGGCGTTCAGACAGCTGTCGGTGGTTTTTCCATCGAGTGATTATCCGAGAAATTGTGGATGTGCCTGGACATGCCAGAACATGTCCCGTGAGGCTTCATCACGGCGTTGCTGTGCGCCATGTGGCACCGCCGCAACACGCGAAGCCTCCGCTCCTCTTTCCATAACAAAAACTCCTGTAACAATGGAATGTGCCGTTCATTTCCAAACTGGACGCTGTGTTTTATCCGGGATGTCGTCTGACTAGCACAGGAATTGTGAAAAGATGTGGACATCAGCACTTTTTCGGCACATTGAGACAGACGTGCGGAGGAATTCCGCTCGTTGCGGCGGTGCCGCATGGCGCAAAGCAACGCCGTGACAGCAGCATATTTGAAGCGGATTCGCCTCTGTTGGGATGATCAAACACCTGTCGAAACTCCCGGATGAACCCAGTATATGTCGAGAGGAGCTGTGAGTCCTGCTCCCAGAGTGCCGTAGCCCAAGCGCGTGCCTCGCCTCGAAGCAAATTTATGACATAAGCCACCCGGCTGTGGTCTGACGCGTACATCACAGGGCGTTGTGCAAAGACGAGCGAGCACTTCATCAGGAAGTCCGCGCACGTCTCGACACAACCCCGTATGGTTCCAGGGGGCTAATGTATGCTTCGGGGGGGGGGGTCCGTTGAACGACCACTGGATTTTCCCTGTTTTGCGACAGGTCCGCAGGAGGAGTGGCCACAGCCGTGCCTTGTGCGCACGCCTCCACCTGAGCGGTGAGAGCCTTCATCCTACGGCTGAGGTGTATATCCTGTTTGGTTAATAAATCCAACGAAGCAGTGAGGTTGGTGAGAATATGCTGCAACTCACCCAACGCACCTCCTGCTGGAGCCTGTGCACCTTGCATCTCCATTGGTTGTTCACTTGGTGGTATACGCCCCTCGGAGTCCATGACGTGGCCGAGTTATCCTGTTGGGAAAAGTGAATGCACGGACCCACGCCAGGGGGTGTAAATGAACAGTCAATAGAGATTCTAAATAAATACAATTTATTTTGCAAATGTGCACAATCATTCAAATATGCTTTTAGTCTGTCAGTCCAAAAATGGTGACGCGTGGGCAGGCCCGAGGGTAGGACACGCCTATCCAGAGAAGAGCCGGGACCCACGAAGTTCCACCGCCAACAGAGACCTGCAATACACCAGAGCCGCCAAGTCCTGAATCCCCAGGTGGCCACCGCTCCAGCTGTCAGACCCGGTACTGCTGGCAGCAAACAGTCATTAACTCACAGAAATCCTCCTAGAGGAAATAATCCAGATACTCCCAGAGTGCAGAGGAAAACTGGAGAACATGCAGTGTCAATGGTTATACTCAGTAAGTCAGAAGTGAGGAGTGGAGACGCCAACTCCTCCAACTTCCACAAACTCGGCTACAAGCTGCAAGTATAAGTCACAACTGCAAAGACTTCAGTAACAATGAATGTGCGAACGGCACAAAACGGCTGAGATAGTTTACCTGAAAGGTAAGCAGATAACTCAGCAGAGTAGTGGTGTCTCTCCCAGGCTTTTATAGATGAGGTGATGACTGATGGATGACAGCTGACAAGGTGCACCTGGTGATCCAAACAGGCCACTGCGCCCTCTGGTGCCTGAAACCCGCCAACACGCAGTGCGCCCTCTGGTCGTGGGCCAGCAATACCTCCTCTTCGGCGGCCCATACAACACAACCAATGATTTATAAAGAAAAATCATGAAAACGTTTGCATACAGCTGTGTGTTTGTGTGTGTGTGTGTGTGTGTGTGTGTATATATATATATATATATATATATACATATATATATATATGTATATGTAAATATATATATATATATATATATATATATATATATATATATATATATATACAATGTCTGTTAGAAAAGTATCGGACCTTTTTATTTTTTTCAAAAACCTGATGGATTTGAATCACGTGTGTTTGCATGAGTAAACCTTGAACCTTCGTGCGCATGCGAGAATTTTTTCACGCCTGTCGGTTGCGTCATTTGCTTGTAAGCAGCCTTTGTGTGAGGATGGGTGGAGTCTCTTGTCGTTTTTTCTTTGCAAGGAAATGGCGGAACAACTGGAGCAGCGCAACTGCATCAAATTTTGCCAGAAACTGGGTGACAGCCAGGTGGAAACCATTCGGAAGATTCAGAGGGCTTTCGGTGATGATCCTCTGGGCATCATACAGATTAAGGAGCGGTACAACCGGTTTAAAGACGTCCGCACAACGGTGGAGAGCGAGCCACGCTCCGGGCAGCCATCAACATGCTGAAATGACCAGATCATTCCAAAGTGAATGCTGTGATGATGTGGGACCGTCGTGTGACTATCCGAGAAATTGTGGAAGTGCTGATGTCCACCTCTTCCACAATTTCTCAGAGGGTTAGGGTTAGGGTTAGGGTTAGGGTTAGGGTTAGGGTTAGGGGTTAGGGTTAGGGTTAGGCTGCATCAGTGTATGTGTGGGTGTATGCATATACATACATACATACATACATACACATATATATATATATATATATATATATATATATATATATATATATATATATATATATATATATATATATATATATATATATATATATATACGAGGGCTGTCAATAAAGTTACGGTCCTTTTTATTTTTTTCAAAAACTATATGGATTTCATTCATATGTTTTTACGTCAGACATGCTTGAACCCTCGTGCGCGTGCGTGAGTTTTTCCACGCCTGTCGGTGACGTCATTCGCCTGTGAGCACTCCTTGTGGGAGGAGTCGTCCAGCCCCTCGTCGGAATTCCTTTGTCTGAGAAGTTGCTGAGAGACTGGCGCGTTGTTTGATCAAAATTTTTTCTAAACCTGTGAGACACATCGAAGTGGACACGGTTCGAAAAATTAAGCTGGTTTTCAGTGAAAATTTTAACGGCTGATGAGAGATTTTGAGGTGATTCTGTCGCTTTAAGGACTTTTCACGGTGCGAGACGTCGCGCTGCGCTCTCAGGCGGCGTCGTCATCCTGTTCAAGCTGAAAACATCCACATTTCAGGCTCTATTGATCCAGGACGTCGTGAGAGAACAGAGAAGTTTCAGAAGAAGTCGGTTTCAGCATTTTATCCGGATATTCCACTGTTAAAGGAGATTTTTTTAATGAAAGACGTGCGGACGGGTCCGCGCGTCGGGACGCAGCCGCCGCGACGCTCCGCCACAGGAAAAACACCTCTGTTGAAAGCCTTAAGGACAAGTTGGAACATGTCCTGCCTGTTAAACAATTTCTCATATACTCACTCCACTGAAAGCCATCAAAAGCCGCCTGGATTTTACAAATGGTTATCAACACGGAGGTGTTTTTCCTGTGCCGCCGCACCGCGTCGGCTGCGTCCCGACGCGCGGACCCGCCCGCACGTCTTTCATTAAAAAAATCTCCTTTAACAGTGGAATATCCGGATAAAATGCTGAAACCGACTTCTTCTGAAACTTCTCTGTTCTCTCACGACGTCCTGGATCAATAGAGCCTGAAATGTGGAGGTTTTCAGCTTGAACAGGCTGATGACGCCGCCTGAGAGCACTGCACGACATCTCGCACCGTGAAAAGTCCTTAAAGCGACAGAATCACCTCAAAATCTCTCATCAGCTGTTAAAATTTTCACTGAAAACCAGCTTAATTTTTCGAACCGTGTCCACTTCGATGTGTCTCACAGGTTTAGAAAAAATTCTGATCAAACAACGCGCCAGTCTCTCAGCAACTTCTCAGACAAAGGAATTCCGACGAGGGGCTGGACGACTCCTCCCACAAGGAGTGCTCACAGGCGAATGACGTCACCGACAGGCGTGGAAAAACTCACGCATGCGCACGAGGGTTCAAGCATGTCTGACGTAAAAACATATGAATGAAATCCATATAGTTTTTGAAAAAAATTAAAAGGACTGTAACTTTATTGACAGCCCTCGTATATATATATATATATATATATGCCTACACCCACACATACACACTGATGCACTGTAAATGAAATGTGTGATGAATTTTAATTGTGATAATAATTAACCTGACAATTGGGTTCTATTTATGATTGATTTTCTTTTCATATATAAGTCGCACCAGAGTATGCAGTACATCCAGAAAGCTTCACTTTTTCCACATTTTTTATGTTACAGACTACAGAAACCAAGCATGAAGTTAAAGGAATTGTCTGTAGACCTCTGAGACAGGATTGTCTGGAGGCACAAATCTGGGGAAGGGAACAGAAACATTTCTGCTGCTTTGAAGGTCCCAATGAGCACAGTGGCCACCATCATCTGTAAATTGAAGAAGTTCAGATCCACCAGGACTCTTCCTAGAGCTGGATGCCCGTCTAAACTGAGCGATCAGGGGAGAAGGACCTTAGTCAGGGAGGTGACCAAGAACCTGATGGTCACTCTGTCAGAGCTGCATCATTCCTCTGTGGAGAGAGGAGAACCTTCCAGAAGGACAATCATCTCTGCAACAATTCAACAATCAGGCCTGTATGGTAGAGTGGCCAGACGGAAGCCACTCCTTAGTAAAAGGCATATGGCACCCCACCTGGAGTTTGACAAAAGACACCTGAAGGACTCTCAGACCAGGAGAAACAAAATTCTGTGGTCCCAGACCTGAATCCGACTGAACATCTCTGGAGAGATCTGAAAATGTCTGTGCACCGACGCTCCCCATCCAACCTGATGGAGCTTCAGAGCTGCTGCAAAGAGGAATGGACCAAACTGTCCAAAGATAGGTGCACCAAGCTTGTGACATCATATTCAAGAAGACTTGAGGCTGGAATTGCTGCCAAAGGTGCATCAACAAAGTATTGAGTGTTGTGTGTGAATACTTATGTACACGTGATTTTTTTAGTTGTTTTATTTTTAATAAATTTGCAAAAAAAAAAAATTTTTTTTCATGTTGTCATTATGGGGTGTTGTGAGCAGAATTTTGAGGAAAAAAATTTATTTCATCCATTTTGGAATAAGGATGTAATGTAACAAAATGTGGAAAAAGTGAAGTGCTGTGAATACCTTCTGGGTGCTCTATAAGTCACAGGACCTCAAAACTATTTTAAAGATAATGCAACTTAAAATATGAGCCATTGTGTTTTACAATCATTTTAATATTGCATGTGCAGCTATGATTGTGTGATATTCTACCAGCCAGCACACTTACAAATAAATAAAAAATAATTACAATAATTATGGAATAAAAAATATAGCTGACATATTCACATGATGCATGTTACATTCAATAATTCTACTATGAAAGTGATGTGTCACTTTTTGTCAAATAAGAAGTTGTAGTTTTGTAGAAATTACAGCATTTAAAATAAATTCCAGTGGCGTTTGGAAGCAAAAAACAAAAAACAAAAAAAAAACACAGGTCTCAAAAATGTTCTTATCTACAAAATGGGAGCCCTATAAAAATGCTTGTTTTCAGCGTTCA
This sequence comes from Thalassophryne amazonica, assembly GCF_902500255.1. Lineage (NCBI taxonomy): Eukaryota > Metazoa > Chordata > Actinopteri > Batrachoidiformes > Batrachoididae > Thalassophryne > Thalassophryne amazonica. The sequence goes on from NC_047119.1 coordinate 2,197,112, forward strand.
TCTGGTGCTTGTTTTTTTTTTTTCCATGAGCATCTTCAGACATGTTTAAAGTCAGGTTTTGTCAGACTCGTTTTTCTGTTTTACAGGGTTTTTTTCAGAGACGGACATCTGCTGTCGAGAGCACGACCTGTGCGAACACAACATCCCGTCCTTTCACTCAGACTTTGGCCTCTTCAACACCAACCTCTTCACCATATCTCACTGTGACTGTGACAAAAAGTAAGACCTTACGACCTTCTAACACATTACCTTGCCTGTGAATGTGTTTCTTCAGCCACCTGTGTGTTGCAGGTTTCGGAGTTGCCTGATGGCGGCTGAGGGCAGATTACCGGATGCGGTGGGATACACCTTCTTTAACTTGCTGAAGGTGAACTGCTTTGAGTTCACTTATCAACTCCAGTGTTCAGAGAGAAATTGGTTTGGAATGTAAGGCAATGACTGACAGGATTTGTTGTTGTTTTTTAACTGTCTATCACAGCATATTGGAGTCCAAAGTGGATCACGATTACCAGCTGCTACGCTGTGAGACAGAGTTGGCAAAGGATGTTTACTTCATAGATCAAATTCAAATTCCTGTAAAAATGTAGGTCTTATTTGTTGCATGATACATTTCAGTTGTTCTGCAGAGTGTCTGAGCATCTTTTTAGCTGCACAAAACCTACGGCTTCATGGTGTAGCACATGGTGCAGCTGATACTTACAGCAGTGTTCTGTTTTATCAAACACAAGATCAGGAAAAACAACACAGTCAGTGTGCCAGTCTGCATTCTGACCAAAGAAGCTGTTGCTTCTTTCTGCTCCTTTTCATTCATGATGAATGCAGCTGTTGCATTTGCCTTTTAAATGAATGAAATAAATAACAAATAAATAAATCAACTTCTGAGTACATGAGTATGAGGAGGGTTTGTCACTCGAGGCTCTTCAGCAGCGTGTGCTTCTGCATGCTGGATTCATCTGTGGTGTGAAGGTGTGACATTTACTTTTTTAGAGAAGATTGATGTTTGTTGTTGTTATTGCAAAGTAGTGATTTATAATCTCAGAAAATGTTTCCATCCATCCATTTTCTACACCCAGTTACTCCAGTTAAGGGTCACGGGGGGCTGGAGTCTATCCCAGCAGTCAGAGGGCGTGAGGCGGGTTCACCCTGGACAGGACACCAGTCTGTCGCAGGGTCACATGCAGAGAAACAAACACATTCACACCTACGGACAATTTAAAGTCTCAGTCCATCTAACCTGCATGTCTTTAAATGTGGGAGGAAGCCAGAGCACCCAGAGGGAACCCACACAGACACGGGGAGAACACACACACTCCACATAGAAAGGTCAAAGGTGAGAATCGAACCCATGACCTTCTGGCTGTGAGGCAACAGTGCTAACCACTTTAATTTCAGGGTACTGTAATCACACAGCATTTGTCTGAACGGTTTAAGACTTGTAGTTAGAGCAGAACTAACTGGATGACTGACTACTGAGATGGTTTTTAGTGGAGCATTTTGTTCTCCTCTTATTTCATTGAAAAGACCAATTGTTTAGTTACTTGAGATTCCCACAAATGGGGGACCACAGAAAGAAAGAAAGATTTGGATGTAATGGCACTACAAGCTGACAGTCTACACTAAAAATGCTGTGATACACAGTTAAAATAACAAAATTACATTTGGGCCTGAGTGTAAATTTGTCGGTGGTGATGTCAGTGTCTGTGACTGACAGGTGTCAGGAGATGAAGATGGGTTTGGTTGCTGTGGCTCAATCACCTTCCCCCTACCAACCTTCTGTCTGGTCAAATGTCTCCGCTCTGAACACCTCGCAGCCGCGGCAGGTCTCCGTCCCTGTGGCTGCACCCACTGCGGCCCCGCCTTCAGTGACATCACCATCTGCCTCCAATGATATGAGCACCACACACACAAACACGTCACAGAAAGAGGGGAACGCGGGAGCTTTTGAAGGCAGCATTGAGCCAGCTGAGACCTCAGATATACAAAGACTCAATCAAACCATGTTGACGTCGGATAGTGACATCACATGTGTGTATTCTCATTGCTGCATGTGTCCTTTTGCATTTTCAAACCTGAAAACTGACAAGTGCTGATGTTTCTCCTCCACAGACCAACAAATGCAGTGTTCTGTCTATAAAGATCTGGATGAGTGCAGAAACAGGATCCTTCCCCGACAGAGCAGATACGACCTTCACAACCCAGAGCCCAGAACCCTGTACCACTGCAGCTGCACTGCAAGGTAACGCAATGACATATGATATGATGAAGAAGAGAGAGTTAAACATACTGTGGATAGAAGAGATCAAGATGAATGGGAGTAAGGAGTAAAGTAAGAGGACACGTGATAGAATGTGAAGGTTGCAAGGAATAAATCTGGGCTGATCTGTTAAACTAGAGAGTGTTGTAGAGAAGTGAAGAAGAGAGTACAGGTGGGTCAGCGGGGGGGTGATTTACAATACAAGGATATCTGCAGGATTGACAAGGAAACTTTGCCAGACCAGCTTATAGGACCTAGAGGCACCAACAACAAGACAGGAGGTGGAGCTGGAGGTGGCAGAGCTGAAGATGTTATAATTGTCTTTGGGCGTGACGGGGATGGACAGGATGAGAAATAAACATATCTTGCCTGTCTGACTTTGTCAGAGAGAAACGGTTTGGGCTGATGAAGGACATGGGTATATCAGGAAAAGGAATCGAACAGTGGAGCTACCAGGTGACAGGACAAGAGGAGGTCAACAAGGTATATGGATGTGGTTATGGAGGACAGTTTGTGTGACAGAAGAAGTTGTGGGCAATAGGGTGAGATGTATCCAGATGATAATCTGTGTTGTTCATGAGGCAACAGGTTTGTTGGATTGCTCCCACTCCTGAGTGTTCGTGGTCCAAACCTCATAACGGTTACAGACAACAAGTGTGAGAAAACGGTTAAACAAATACACAATGAGGACGTTTTGTCATGACATAATCCCAGCTTTATTTTCAGTACCTTGATTTAAGATGATCAAAGTTAGCATATCATACTACTATTACTACTACCAAAATATGATTGCCAAAAAAATTAAAGTTTGACATTCTGTATTTTGTTTCCGTCTTCTTGGTATCATCTAGATGGCACAAATGTATTTCACCTCATGTTTACAGTGCTGTTTGCACATCATGTATTTATTAATAGTACGTTCACACTGTAAATGAGTGTGAATCAGAAAAGACCAAATCAAGCCAATGCACAGACACACACACAGTCAGACACATGTTATATAAGGTGACAGAGTCTGTCTGGATCTCTCATTACTTTGGACTATTGGTTTTTGACATGTTTATCCTTCCAGATTATTCCAGAGTTTGGCAAAACAGGGACAACTGAGCGAAGAGCAGCTTGTTCTGCTGGAACACGTGTCATCGTCCTGCTTCCTGCTGCAGGGCTGCGCAGAAAACAAAAGGTCAGTATTGTGCACACACACAACACACACACACACGCATATAGATAGATATGCATTGTATACTCAACAAAAATATAAACGCAACACTTTTGGTTTTGCTCCCATTTTGTATGCGATGAACTCAAAGATCTAAAACTTTTTCCACATACACAATATCACCATTTCCCTCAAATATTGTTCACAAACCAGTCTAAATCTGTGATAGTGAGCACTTCTCCTTTGCTGAGATAATCCATCCCACCTCACAGGTGTGCCATACCAAGATGCTGATTAGACACCATGATTAGTGCACAGGTGTGCCTTAGACTGCCCACAATAAAAGGCCACTCTGAAAGGTGCAGTTTTATCACACAGCACAATGCCACAGATGTCGCAAGATTTGAGGGAGCGTGCAATTGGCATGCTGACAGCAGGAATGTCAACCAGAGCTGTTGCTCGTGTACTGAATGTTCATTTCTCTACCATAAGCCGTCTCCAAAGGCGTTTCAGAGAATTTGGCAGTACATCCAACCAGCCTCACAACCGCAGACCACGTGTAACCACACCAGCCCAGGACCTCCACATCCAGCATGTTCACCTCCAAGATCGTCTGTGACCAGCCACTCGGACAGCTGCTGAAACAATCGGTTTGCATAACCAAAGAATTTCTGCACAAACTGTCAGAAACCGTCTCAGGGAAGCTCATCTGCATGCTCGTCGTCCTCATCGGGGTCTCGACCTGACTCCAGTTCGTCGTCGTAACCGATTTGAGTGGGCAAATGCTCACATTCGCTGGCGTTTGGCACGTTGGAGAGGCGTTCTCTTCACGGATGATGCGAAGGAGATGTGTTGCACTGCATGAGGCAAATGGTGGTCACACCAGATACTGACTGGTATCCCCCCCAATAAAACAAAACTGCACCTTTCAGAGTGGCCTTTTATTGTGGGCAGTCTAAGGCACACCTGTGCACTAATCATGGTGTCTAATCAGCATCTTGATATGGCACACCTGTGAGGTGGGATGGATTATCTCAGCAAAGGAGAAGTGCTCACTATCACAGATTTCGACTGGTTTGTGAACAATATTTGAGGGAAATGGTGATATTGTGTATGTGGAAAAAGTTTTAGATCTTTGAGTTCATCTCATACAAAATGGGGGCAAAACCAAAAGTGTTGCGTTTATATTTTTGTTGAGTGTGTATATATATATATATATATATATACGAGGTCTGTCCGTAAAGTATAGGTCCTTTTTATTTTTTTCAAAAACTATATGGATTTCATTCATATGTTTTTACGTCAGACATGCTTACTTCACAGGAAAAACACCTCTGTTGGAAGCCTTAAGGACAAGTTGGAACATGTCCAGCTGATAAACAATTTCTCATATACTCACTCCACTGAAAGCCATCAAAAGCCGCCTGGATTTTACAAATGGTTATCAACACGGAGGTGTTTTTCCTGTGCCGCCGCACCGCGTCGGCTGCGTCCCGACGCGCGGACCCGTCCGCATGTCTTTCATTAAAAAATCTCCTTTAACAGTGGAATATCTGGATAAAATGCTGAAACCGACTTCTTCTGAAACGTCTCTGTTCTCTCACGATGTCCTGGATCAATAGAGCCTGAAATGTGGAGGTTTTAAGCTTGAAACAGGCTGATGACGCCGCCTGAGAGCGCAGCGCGACGTCTCGCACCGTGAAAAGTCTTTCAAGCAACAGAATCACCTCAAAATCTCTCATCAGCTGTTAAAATTTTCACTGAAAACCAGCTTAATTTTTCGAACCGTGTCCACTTCGATGTGTCTCACAGGTTTAGAAAAATCTTTGATCAAACAAAGCGCCAGTCTCTCAGCAACTTCTCAGACAAAGGAATTCTGACGAGGGGCTGGACGACTCCTCCCACAAGGAGTGCTCACAGGCGAATGACGTCACCGACAGGCGTGGAAAAACTCACGCATGCGCACGAGGGTTCAAGCATGTCTGACGTAAAAACATATGAATGAAATCCATATAGTTTTTGAAAAAAATAAAAAGGACCTATACTTTATGGACAGACCTCGTATATATACATATATATATATATATATATATATGACATCATATTTCAATTTTATCATATCACAATCATGTTTCAATTTTAACTTGATTACATTACACAAATTTAAAGCATTTTTACTTTATATTTGAAGTGTTTCAAAAATAATGAAAATATCATCTGTTACTTAATATATTAAGAGTTTGTTAGTTTTAATAAGGAGTGTTTGTACTGTTTGTTCTTTGTTGACCAGCTGCACAGCTTTCACAGTCAGAGTTCAGCTTCCAGCACTGGACCAGAGGGATGCAGACAAAGAGCAGCAGCGCCCTCTACAGGCAGTCAAACCGAAGAGGAGGAGAACAAAAAGAAAACATCGTCCTGTCAGACTCCACAAACTGTGTCTCAGACTGGTCCTGTCCAATCTGCACAACACAAGGAAGTCCACATAAATATCGTCAAAGTTATTTTGACGATCATGATGATTGTATATTCATTTATTTTTTTATACCTCCCGCTTATTTCAATTAAGGGTTGTGGGGAGCAGGACGCCAGTCTGTCACCGGGCCACATACAGACAAACACATTCACACCTACGGACAATTTAAAGTTTCCAGTCCATCTAACCTGTGTGTCTTTGGATGTGAGAGGAAGCTGGAGCACCCAGAGGAAACCCACACAAACACGGGGAGAACACACAAACTCCACACAGAAAGGTTACAGGTGGGAATCGATCCCATGACCTTCTTGCTGTGAGGCAACAGTGCTAACCGCTAATCCACCATGCTGCCCTGGATGATGATGATGATGATTATGATTGTTATTATTTGTGTTAAATCGAGATATGTAGGACTTTACAAAAAACTTTTTGGCACAGAATTTACCAATTCTATTTGTTTCGTATTGTGCACGATTCTTCTACTGAAGCACCTGTTCAGATTGATCTTTCTGGCACCAGTGTTCCTCAGATTTACCTTAACATTTAATTCACTGAAGTTCACTTAAACAAAACAAAAAACAGCTTCTACATTCCAAACTTGAGTAGGTAAAATATGCAAAATGCACTCACTGTTAGCATAAAATGACCAGAATATTACTTCATAAGAACTGTTTGGAAAGAAGAAATGCAACAATTATTAGTGGTGTATTGGCCACCTTTTTCCAGGCTTTGAAAAAGCCAAGGCATGTAGTCTGAATGAATCAATAGGTAAATGTGTTCATCTCCTCCAGTTTGTCAACACTGGTGATTTTACTATGTATAAAACAACACACACTGTCATCCAGCATCGAACCCAGTGAAATGTAATGGTGGAAAACTAACATTTGGTGAATTTTGATGCATTACACCAATCAATCAACCAATCAATAAAAACAACCCTTTGTTTTTCTATGTAACACCCCACGGACGTGTCTGCCACCTGCAGTAACTTAGTGGCTCTGGTGACTTTGATGGTGAGGAAAAGTTAACTGAGCTTGACTTTGCAGACGATGCTGTGATCTCTGTGGTATCAGTGGATACTCTGAATTACAGCACTTGACAAGCTGAGTAAATGTAGATTTCACTGGGCTGCATCTGTTGGAGACACAAAATTGTGACAAAATGCAAATGAGTGAAAAACTCTCTGTTGGTATCTTACTGAATACGTAGGTACGACACGTTAGCACATGTCCCCTGAACATGAGTCCAATGTCCCGTGGATTGACACTGAAAATAGGGTTAGAAATCACAGATGTCATCCAGCCTACTGACGTGCGTGTACCATGTGTCGGACCCGGACCAGCTACACGGTAAATTTTGCAATTTTGGTCCCAGTCCAAATATAGTTAAATATACGTACTCTATCACAGTGCTAAATCAACTCTATCACAGTGTAAAACCAACTCTTACTGGAGTAGAAACACTTGATTTGATAAGACTGTAGAGCTGATTTCACTCTATAATAGAGTTTATTTTACTCTATTTATCCTGGCAGAGTATATTTTACTTTGCAAAATTTACTGTGTACACTGTAAAACTCAATGAGTTAGTTGAACTCAAACCATTTGAGGAAACCAATTGCTTTAAACCATTTGAGTTTACCAACTTAAATAAAATAATTTTCAAAAATTCAATTGTTAAAGTTTTAGTAACTTAACAATTTATAGTTAATTCAAATTATTTAAATCTAGTTTATGTTTTTCAATAAAAAAGTGACAAATTTCTGCCTAAAAAATATGCATTACATTTTGGATTAGATTTTTTGGTTTAATTGTTGACTCTGCGTTGCGTTGTTACGATTCCGCCCATTTGCTCCCCTCGTGACGCGAACCCACGACCTCTGGGGTGGAAGTCGGACTCTCTAACCAGAAGGCTCAAACCCAGGGCTCTGGTCTTATGACCGGAGAATCCTATTGAGCTGTTGGGAGTGAGGTTTAACTACATCTGAACAGCACCACCTGCTGGCCTCCGTTACATAAACTCAATTAAAATGAGTGAATGGAATGCACTGGAAATACATCACCAACACTTAATGCTCCCAAACTTTAAATGCACTTAAAAGAACTGAGTAGTTATGACACAATTCCTTTTTGAGTTCATTTAATTAACGGAAATTTTCAAAGTTTGAGTACATTAACTTAATTGTTGTATTAAATGGAGTGTTCGGTTTAACAGTGTACAGAGCCGGGTGGCTCAAGACTGGAGGACTCACTTGGCCGGTTCCAGAAGTACTGTTCCTCTCCAGTCATATAAAAGGAAAGGTGAAAAGGCGAGGAGACAAAGGTCCTTGCCAGTTTCAAACTGTTCAAATCTCAGGCACCACGCGAGTGACACCCTCTCTCTTTGTCTCAGTGAGATAGTACCCTAAGAGTGGGTGTATGTCCAGGATCAAGACTAAGATCCAGACTGGCTTCCTGGACTCGACCATCAGAAGTGTATCTTTGTGTGGTGAAGGTATCAAACTTGTAGAAACATTCACATATCTCAGCAGTGGCAGTCGGTCTTTCAGATGCAGCTACTCCTGTGAAGAGATTATGGAGTGAAGAGATTATGGAATGATGAGGTCGATGGACTGACATGTTTTTGTCTTTAGGGTCTTGGTGCCTACTGTCTCACTGTATGGTGGTGAGACAGAAACCCTGTTCAGACAGCATCATATTTCTATGGGGAGGTGCAGCGTAATCTGAGTTCCAGTCCCAGTCAAAGTTGAATGAGGAGGGTCGCATCAGGAAGACTGTCCCGTGTAAATTTTGCCAGACCTCAGTCACATGGGGTTTATAAGCCAGTTCATCCTGAGTGCTCGTCCCAAACCGGGAAAAATGAGTCGAGCGGCACGAGGAAGCATAATCTATTGTAAATGTCTGATCTGGACCTACATTTATTTATGGTTTCTATGCCTGTGTTTAATGCATTTAATATAAATATATACAGTCTGATCTTCATAGTTGTACGGTTGTATGTAAAGGTTTGTGCCCCCCTGATGATTTCCATGATTTTCCTTTATAAATCATTGGTTGTTTGGATCAGCAGCTTCAGTTAAATATATCATATAGCAGACAAACACAGTGATGTTTGAGAAATGAAATGAAGTTTATAGGATTTACAGAAAGTGTGCAATAATTCTTTAAACAAAATTAGGCAGGTGCATAAATTTGGGCACCCCAACAGAAAAAATACATCAATACTTAGTAGATCCTCCTTTTGCAGAAATAACAGCCTCTAAACGCTTCCTATAGCTTCCAATGAGAGTCTGGATTCTGGTTGAAGGTATTTTGGACCATTCTTCTTTACAAAACATCTCAGGTTTGTTGGTTTCCGAGCATGGACAGCCCACTTAAAATCACACCACAGATTTTCGATAATATTCAGGTCTGGGGACTGAGATGGCCATTCCAGAATGTTGTACTTGTTCCTCTGCATGAATGTCTTAGTAGATCTTGAGCAGTGTTTAGGGTTGTTGTCATGTTGAAAGATCCAGCCCTGACGCAACTTCAACTTTGTCACTGATTCATGAACATTGTTCTCAAGAATCTGCTGATATTGACTGGAATCCATGTGACCCTCAACTTTAACAAGATTCCCAGTACCTGCACTGGCCACACAGCCCCACAGCATGATGGAACCACCTCCAAATTTTACTGTAGGTAGCAAGTGTTTTTCTTGGAATGCTGTGTTCTTTTTCAGCCATACATACCACCCCTTGTTATGTCCAAATAACTCCATTTTAGTTCATCAGTCCACAGCACCTTATTCCAAAATGAAGCTGGCTTGTCCAAATGTGCTTTAACATACCTCAAGCGACTCTGTTTGTGGCGTGTATGCAGAAAAGGCTTCCTCTGCAATACAGCATCATACAGCATCTCTTTGTGCAAAGTGCCCTGTAAAGTTGAACAATGCACAGAGTCACTGTCTGCAGCAAGATCATGTTGTAGGTCTTTGGAGCAGGTATGTTGGTTGATTATGATTGTTCTCACCATCCTTCACTTCAGCTTATCTGAGATTTTTCTTGGCCTGCCACTTCGGGCCTTAACTAGTACTGTGCCTGTGGTCTTCCATTTCCTCACTATGTTCCTCACAGTGGAAACTGACAGCTGAAATCTCTGAGATGGCTTTTTTTTATCCTTCCCCTAAATCATGATGTTGAACAATCTTTGTTTTCAGGTCATTTGAGAGTTGTTTAGAGGCTCCCATGTTGCCACTCATTAGAAGAGATGCAAAGAGGAGAAACATTTGCAAATGGTCACCTTAAATACCCTTTCTCATGATTGGATTCACCTGTATAAGGAGGTCAAGGGTCAATGAGCTTACCAAACCAATTTTGTGCTCCAATAATTAGTGCTAAATGTATTCAAATCAATAAATGACATGGATGCCCAAATTTATGCTCCTGCACAATTGTGTTTAAATAATTATTGCACACTTTCTGTAAATACTAGAAATTTCATTTCACTTCTCAAATATCAGTGTGTTTGTCTGCTATATGATATATTTAACTGAAATTTCTGATCCAGACAACCAATGATTTATAAAGGAAAATCATGAAAATTATCAGGGGGGCCCAAACTTTTGCATACAACTGCATAATCAAAATTGTACTGTAGCTACATTAGGAGTGTTCCCTTAAAATTCGAAGAGGATCAGTTTGAGAAAATGTCCAGAAGCAACAGTCTGTAATATCATACTGTCCAACGTGTTATGAATCAGTGTCATATATGTTGAAGTAACCCAGTAATTCCATCAGCGTCTGTATGTAGGCAAGATCTATATTTAGAAGTACAATAAAATGTTTATTTCCACATTGAACTGGATGGAACTTAACAAAATAAATGTTGTCGTTTTAAGTAAAAGAAGGTTTTCATTTAAAAATAAAGAGGTTCTAAAAAATAAGTGTAGTTTGAGTTTCTCCTTTTCTTTTTTTCTTAACTCCATTTCACATATAAACAGTCTCAACAAATGTGAAAAAGTGAACTGTTTTAATGCCTCCTTTTTGCTTTGTTTCACACTTTCCCCACCTCACATTCCCTTGTTCAATGAGAGACGTTTGACCTTGTGATGTCTCTGGGCTGGACCGGTGTCAGGACCACTCAGATTTACCTTCCAGTGCCAAACTGTTGGCATTTCTTAATGACTAAATGAAGTCCGAGACATATTCAGTGACTTGGACATGTTCATGTATCCGTCCCCTGACTTGTCTCAAGGAAACTGATTTAATGATTATATTTAGAATAAAATGCCTCCATCCCAACTTTTTTTTTCTGGATTGCAGGCCTCTAATGCAGGAATGGATGTACTGTGTATTATATTAACAAATGAAATGAAGTTGAACACACAAAACATGAAATGCCTTAAGTTCAAACTGTGCAAGAAAACAGAAGTCAAAGCAAATGTAAAAATCATTAAAGTTTTTTTTATGTATTTTCCATGTCAACCCAACTTTTTACACTTTGGTTGTGATATCAGCACATGAATCCATTAAACTCCATGACAGATCACTTTATTAAAAATCTGCAGCTCATCAGAGACCTGACAACTTTAAAAAATGACACCTCAGTGCAGACTGTTCTGTGCTGAGGAACACTAATCAGCTGGTTTGGAGAAGGAGATGTTTGTACTTCAGTGTCTGCTGTACAATCAGAACAGTGATGCTGAGGTCACCCAGCGATAAACAGCCGTTTGGAAAGTGATGATGATGATGATGATGATGAGGTCAGACACACACACGGCTTTGGGGGGGGTCACATGACAAAGAGGGTGGTTAGACTTGGTGGGGGGGTGTTAGTCTGTCTTACTATGAAGGGGGGGTAAAGCACTGCTCGATTCCAACTAACACAGTTCTTGTTTTCACACTCAGAACAAATGTAAATATGTTTGTGTGTATTTGATACAAAAGGTCGCATTTTTTTTTTTGCTTTTTTTTAAGGTGCAAACATGTAAATGAGCACATTGAGTTATAATGACACTCAACTGAAAACAAAGATGAACAATAAAATAAAAAAAAAACTGATGGAAAAATATAAATCTGAAAGATATATCATTAAAAGTCACAAAAAGGATTGTGTTTGATGTGACCATATTTTGTTCTAACGTAAATGGACTGCATTTATATCACGCTTTTCCATCTGCATCAGATGCTAAAAGCGCTTTACAATAATGCCTCACATTCACCCCCATCTCAGGGTGCTGCTGTACAAGGCACTGTCTACACACCGGGAGACACTAGGGGATTAAGGACCTTGCCCAAGGGCCCTTAGTGATTTTCCAGTCAGGCTGGGATTTGAACCAAGGATCCTCTGGTCTCAAGCCCAACACTTAACCACTAGACCATCACCTCCCTCCCCTACGTATTCAAGGAAGGATTAAAAAATCTTACATTTCCAACATGAACAAAATTTGCCATGTCTGGAAACAATTTATGAGTTTGTTCTGTGTGGGCTGATTAAATATATTTGACCAGAGATCCCACTGGAAAGATATCCAGAAAATTCCTGTTAATTACACTTTATTTAGTTATTTATTTACTTGGTTTAACAAAATGAGTCAGTGGTGAGACGAATGTCTTCTCTCAGACACTATATGTTAATACACACACACACACACACACACACACACACACACACACACACACACACACACACACACACACACACACACACACACACACACACACACACACACACACATATAGAGCGAGACAGAGAGAGAGATGATTTCTTCATTTGTCATTTGTAAGAAACCCTTTAATAATAATAAAAAATTAGGAAGTATTCAATGACAGTCAGCTTGCCAACCTAAAGAGTTATGTTTTGCTCAAAACAGGAACAAAATAGCTCACACAACTTTAATAGTAGAAAACATTGAATGAAATTTGTCCAGCTTTGTGTCCTTTTTCAAATACGAGGTCTGTGATGAAAAAAGTGGTCCTTTTTATTTTTTTCAAAAAATAAATGGATTTGATTCATATGTTTTTACGTCAGACAAGCTTGAACCCTCGTGCACATGCGTGAGTTTTTTCACGCGTGTCGGTGACGTCATTCATTTGTGGGCAGGCCTTGAGTGAGGAGTGCTCCACCCCACCCGTCGGAATCTCTTTGTCTGCCGCTGCGGACGGCGCGCGTTGCTTTATCAAAAATTTTTCTGGACCTGTGAGGAATATCCGAGTGGACACTATTCGAGAAATTAAGCTGGTTTTCGGTGAAAAGTTTAACGGCTGATGAGAGATTATGGGGTGTTTCTGTCGGTGTAAGGACTTCCCACGGAGCGGGACGTCGCGCAGCGCTTCCAGGCGCCGTCGTCGGCCTGTTTCGACCTGAAAACATCCTAATTTAAGGCTTAATTCACCCAGGACGTCGTGAGAGAACAGAGAAGATTCAGAAGAGGCTGGCATGAGGAGTTTATGCGGACATTCCACTGTTTAAGGACATTTTGTAATGAAAGACGTGCGCGCAAATTCGCCGAGTCGTCATGGAAACGACTCGGTGAATCTGTGTGCGCCGCGACAGGAAAAACACCTCCGTGTTGAAAACCATTTGTAAAATTCAGGCGGCTTTTGATGGCTTTCAACAAGTGAGTAACTGAGAAATTGTTTAACAGCTTGGGCATGTTCTAACTTGTCCGTTAAGGTTTCCAACAGAGGTGTTTTTCCTGTCGCGACCCCCCGCGGTCGGGTCCGGCCCGACATGCGACTCTGCCCGCACGTTCTTTCATTACAAAATGTCCGTTAACAATGGAATGTCCGAATAAACTCCTCATGCCGACTTCTTCTGAAAGTTCTCTGACGACTTACTGGGTCAACAGAGCCTGAAATGTGGAAGTTTTCAACTTGAAACGGTGAGACGCTGCCGCCTCGAAGCGCAGATCGCCGTCAGGCACCGTGGGCCGTCCTTAAAGCGACACTACAGACCAAAATCTCTCATCAGCCGTTAAAATTTTTACCGAAAACCAGCTGAATTTATCGAATGGTGTCCACTCAGTTGTGCCTTACAGTTCTGAAAAAAAATTGATCAAACAAAGCAGCAGTCTCTGAGCCATTCCTAAACAATGAAAAAACGACGAGAGGGTGGACGACTCCTCACTCAAAGACTGCCCACAGGCGAATGACGTAACCGACAGGCGTGAAAAAACTCTCGCATGCCCACGAGGGTTCAAGCATGTCTGATGTAATCACACGTGATTCAAATCCATATGGTTTTTGAAAAAAATAATAAGGTCGGATACTTTTCCAATAGACCTCATATTCTGGTTTATATCAACCCTGCACCAGTCAAAAAGGTCAGTTTGTTTCACTGGGACACAAATCTGAGGTTTAGCAAAATGCAGTTTGGGTCCATTTAGTGATTTACTGCAATTGTGTAACTTATTAGTATCCATGTATTTCCTGATATAGCAGTTTGACAAAAAAGGGACACAGTTATTAAACGTGTGTACTCTCAGAGGGTGTCAGGCATGGTGATGGCGTGGCTCATAACAGGTGGACACAAATGCAAGTTCTCACCAGGGATGGAGTAAGTAAAAGGTTGAATCGTCAAAGCAAGCAGGGAGTCGGTGATCCAGCAGTGAGGCAACAGTAACAGACAGGCGACAGGCTGAGGCGTGGTTCAACAGACAGGCACAGGTCAAAATACACACAGAGGAGGCAGTCAGAGGCAAAGACAAACTCAAGGTCGAGGACAAAGCAAGGTCAAAAATCCGGCAGGCAAAGAACAGGGCAAAGGTGAACTTAGAAGTAAGGCTGGAGACTGACATGAAATCAACAATCTGGCAGTGAGTCGTGAGACTGTGAGGACTTAAATAATTGGTGGTGTAATTAGTGGATAAATGAGGAGCAGGTGTGCAGAAGGTGCTGGAAGGAGGCGAGACCAAGGAAGACAAAGGTCAGTGCAAGAGAGTGCAGTGAGGCAAAAGCAAAGTGAACTGGGGCAAGATAAATAAGTGGCTGAAAAACCAACGGTGTAAAGCAAGTAAAGTAAGTGACAGAAAAACTAACAGTGAATAACATGACGTGTTCCAGACAAGCAATAATGTGAGAGCAAAACAAAAGGGGGAACAAAACTAGGAAATAACGTGACTAATCCAAACAGCGGGAAACAAGATCTATGATTATAATTGAAACTAGAACAGGGACTGATACAGATTAAAGTATAAAAATAAAATGCAATAACCGATAAAGACATGAGGAATCAGTTTACAAACTGAGCAGAAAATAACTGACATGAAACCAAACCAGTAACCACAGAATACAACACAAAATAGATGATAAACAGAGAATAAACAAACCCAGTGACAACAGAATAATCATAAAACAAGATAACTGATAAACAGAAAATGCAATAACAAAGGTTATTCACTGAAGGTGAATAATAACCAAAACCTGTGACTAAAGCAGAATACAAGAAATGTGATAAACAGAACTAAACTTTAGGACCAAGAGTGAAAGAAAACAACAACCAACTGCAGAATAAAAGAAAACCAAAGAAAGAATCAGTGACAAAAGTGTAAAATAAAGAAAACACGTCAATAACTGAATGAATACAACCTAAATAATAAGGTAACGAATGAAGCAAAGCAATAAACAGAACCAAACTGAGACTAACATGATAAAGTATAAACTAATGAAAGGTAAAACCAGAGAATCAAATAGAAAATAAGGCAACGAACGAAGGCCTAACCCCTGAGCCGGGGCTGGGCATGACAGCGGGTAGTTTGCTGATGAAGTTTTAATATGATTAAAATAGCAAAAGCATGAACTTTGTGCTGGATATCTGTGGAAAACAATGTACATTGTCTTCCTTTGAGACTTATCAGTGGAAAGCGTCAGAGTGACTCTCAGTGGATCTGAGTCATTGTACACTGGTGGTAAATAACGTTATGTCAGTGCTTTGGAAGAAAAAATTATTTTGGTCAAAGGTCAAAAGTCAAAGTAGAGCAAAACATGGTCCAAAAGCACCTTTTTGTACATCACGTAGTCAAAAACACAATTACAGACACACACACACACACACACACACACACACACACACACACACACACACACACACACACACACACACACACACATATATATATATATACTCAACAAAAATATAAGCGCAACGCTTTTGGTTTTGCTCCCATTTTGTATGAGATGAACTCAAAGATCGAAAACTTTTTCCACATACACAATATCACCATTTCCCTCAAATATTGTTCACAAACCAGTCGAAATCTGTGATAGTGAGCACTTCTCCTTTGCTGAGATAATCCATCCCACCTCACAGGTGTGCCATATCAAGATGCTGATTAGACACCATGATTAGTGCACAGGTGTGCCTTAGACTGCCCACATACAGTGAAGAAAATAAGCATTTGAACACCCTGCAGTTTTGCAAGTTCTCCCACTTAGAAATCATGGAGGGGTCTGAAATTTTCATCTTAGGTGCATGTCCACTGTGAGAGACATAATCTAAAAAAAAAATCCGGAAATCACAATGTATGATTTTTTAATAATTTATTTGTATGTTACTGCTGCAAATAAGTATTTGATCACCTACCAACCAGAAAGAATTCTGTCTCACACAGACCTGTTAATTTTTCTTTAAGAAGCCCTCTTATTCTGCACTCTTTACCTGTATTAATTGCACCTGTTTGAACTTGTTACCTGTATAAAAGACACCTGTTCACACACTCAGTCAATCACACTCCAACCTGTCCACCATAGCCAAGACCAAAGAGCTGTCTAAAGACACCAGGGACAAAACTGTAGACCTGCACAAGGCTGGGATGGACTACAGGACAACAGGCAAACAGCTTGGTAGAAGACAACAACTGTTATGATTATTTATTAGAAAGTGGAAGAAACACAAGATGACTGTCAGTCTCCCTCAGTCTGGGATTCCATGCAAGATCTCACATTGTGGGGTAAGGATGATTCTGAGAAAGCTCAGAACTACACAGGAGGACCTGGTCAATGACCTGAAGAGAGCTGGGACCACAGTCACAAAGATTACATTAGTAACACATGATGCTGTCATGGTTTAAAATCCTGCAGGGCAGCAAGGTCCCCCTGCTCAAGCCAGCACATGTCCAGGCCTGTTTGAAGTTCATCAGTGACCATCTGGATGATCCAGAGGAGGCATGGGAGAAGGTCATGTGGTCAGATGAGACCAGAATAGAGCTTTTTGGAATCAACTCCACTTACCATGTTTAGAGGATGAGAACAACCCCAAGAAAACCATCCCAACCGTGAAGCATGGGGGTGGAAACATCATACTCTGGGGGTGCTCTTCTGCAAAGGGGACAGGACGACTGCACCGTTTGGAGGGGAGGATGGATGGGGTCATGTATTGCGAGATTTTGGCAAACAACCTCCTTCCCTCAGTAAGAGCATTGAAGATGGGTCATGGCTGGGTCTTCAGCATGACAATGACCCCAAACACACAGCCAGGGCAACTAAGGAGGGGCTCTGTAAGAAGCATTTCAAGGTCCTGGAGTGGCCTGGACAGTCTCCAGACCTGAACTCAATAGAAAATCTTTGGAGGGAGCTGAAACTCCAAACCTGAAAGAACTGGAGAAGATCTGTATGGAGGAATGGACCAAAATCCCTGCTGCAGTGTGTGAAAACCTGGTGAAAAACTACAGAAAACATCTGACCTCTGTAATTACAAACAAAGGCTACTGTACCAAATATTAACATTGATTTTCACAGGTGTTCAAATACTTATTTTCCTCACTGTATATTTATTAGATGGAAATCCAATCCTATGAGTCGCTTAGGAACACCAGAAGTAGTGAGCAGGTTTCTCCTCGCTGAAATGGAATTGTATCAAGAAGGACATCATTTGCAAAACTTGCACCAAATCCCTCTGTGGCTCTGTACAGGATTCAAGGACCTTAGATCCTGTACAGAGCCACAGAGGGATTTCTCAGAGTTAATCACGGTCAGATGATTAAACACAAATACATAATTAAATAAATCAAACAATTATATAAACAGTCAAAAATATTGCAGGGTCAGATGACCCTTATTACCTGGGGACAGCCGTTAAAAAGTAAAATAAATTAAAAAATAAAATAAAATACAAGAAAAGAAAACTAAAACTTGAGAAAATGTGGCTTCCTTTTCGCAGCAAATTACAGCAAATTGGTCGTTTGTTGGCAAAATTGCAATTTTGTTTTCACTCTTTTCCTTTTCTAACCTGTAGTTTAATGTGATGTGTGTTATGTGCTTCTCTTTTGAACAGGAACAAAACCTACTGTCCAATAACTAGTGGGGAGCAACATAAATGATCATTACTGTCCCGATAAAGAAATGATTAAACCAGAATAAATATCTCAAATCAAATGGACGTGAATGGATTTACTTATTATATTCTGTGACTTGGGAAGGATGATTTGTCTGCGTTGGACTTTTTAAAAAACAGCCACTGAGGTGATATTTTGTCAGAGTCATCATTTGGGTGTTTCTTTTATTTATTTATTTTTTTCACGCCCTCTTTTCATTTATAAACGAACCAGGAGTCTTTAGATTTTCACCTGCGCTTTTCGTCTCGTTGCTGCGCCATGACGCACGCCGCTACTCTGCTTTCTGTCATTTTCACATCATCTCTCCTGCTGTGGACCGCAGCTGGAGACTCGATCCTCTGCTCCTGGACCGAAGTTTCAGAAAACGAAACGTACATCATTTATTTCGTGCGCTCGGACCCGTCAGCCTCTCCGTCTCTGCGCCTTTACCAAAGCCTCTGGTCCGCGGAGCGCGCGCTGCTCAGCTGCACGTGGACCGACGACGCGGGGCTGATCCAGGACTATAATAAGTCCGCGTGCCAGGAGCGCACGCAAGAACTGAAGGCGCAGCAGAACGCAAGTTTTGACTTGGAGTTTGTGTTTGCGCTCGAAGAGCCGTGCGAGTCTCTGAGCTCCCTGTGGGGCGCGCTGGAAGAGAAGCGCCTGCAGAGGGCGGACAGCACCTTGAAGGTAAAGGATGAAAGGTCAAAGGTCAGCACATATGTCCGCGTAAAACGACACTTTCTTCCACCGACGCTCTGGTGCGGCCCTGGCACCATGGCAACTTCATACTCACAATTGGGTAAGTTGAAGTGCTTTTTGACAAATTCTAGATATTTCATCAGTGCTTCATCATTTAAGTCCAACCTTAACCATAACCTTCATGATAGTTATGTGAGGATGATGTTTAAATTAAATCAGTGTGTCTACTCCCTGGAGAATAAACACCCACAGCATTCACACCACTGCTAGGAAATGGGTAGGAACGTGCACTCATGTCACTAATGGTTCCTAATGTGTTGGAAGTGTCCCCATTCTGAAGTGGGTACTAAAAAGCTTCCTCCACCACTGCCACAGGACAGCATTCGGAGATCTAAAATCATCCTGAGTCCTTTCCATCTGATAAGGACTATGAAAAAAATAATATTATAGAAACTGGGGAGAGCTGACATTTGCCGTTTGATATGCTTATGTATTGTGGGTCAAGGATGAATGCTGCGAAAACAAAAAGTTGAAAGGACAAATATTTTTTAAGAAATTAGGGATATTAGCTAACAACAGTGTACAATGGATATTGTGCTGCAATGCACCATCTGAGTTTGTGTTTTGAGGTTTTAAATGTGTTATTGTGGTTCATGTTAGTTTAACAGTGTTGTTAGTATTAGCTTGTAGTTCATTTGGTTTAGTCAGCCTAGTTAAGTGTCATGTTGCCATTACATAAGTGAGAAGTTTAGTGCATTTTATGTCTTCTGCTACCATCTCTGTTTGTGGTTGTTAGACTTAGACTTAGACGACTTTATTCATCCCACCAGGGGCAATTAGTTTCAGCAGCTTGCGTACTGGCACACAAAACACAGTAACCAACCAATACAAAAAAAACCCATACAAAATAAGTTAGCCAAATAAATAAATAACTAAAATACCATGGGATACAGTGTCATCACAACCATTTTATATATATATATATATATATATATATATATATATATATATATATATATATATATATATATATATATATATATATATATATATATATATACAACCCCTGGCAAAAATTATGGAATCACCGGCCTCGGACGATGTTCATTCAGTTGTTTAATTTTGTAGAAAAAAAGCAGATGACAGACATGACACAAAACTAAAGTCATTTCAAATGGCAACTTTCTGGCTTTAAGAAACACTATAAGAAATCAAGAAAAAAAGATTGTGGCAGTCAGTAACGGTTACTTTTTTAGACCAAGCAGAGGAAAAAAATATGGAATCACTCAATTCTGAGGAAAAAATTATGGAATCACCCTGTAAATTTTCATCCCCAAAACTAACACCTGCATCATATCAGATCTGCTCGTTAGTCTGCATCTAAAAAGGAGTGAACACACCTTGGAGAGCTGTTGCACCAAGTGGACTGACATGAATCATGGCTCCAACATGAGAGATGTCAATTGAAACAAAGGAGAGGATTAGCAAACTCTTAAAAGAGAGTAAATCATCACGCAATGTTGCAAAAGATGTTGGTTGTTCACAGTCAGCTGTGTCTAAACTCTGGACCAAATACAAACAACATGGGAAGGTTGTTAAAGGCAAACATACTGGTAGACCAAGGAAGACATCAAAGCGTCAAGACAGAAAACTTAAAGCAATATGTCTCAAAAATCAAAAAATGTACAACAAAACAAATGAGGAACGAATGGGAGGAAACTGGAGTCAACGTCTGTGACCGAACTGTAAGAAACCGCCTAAAGGAAATGGGATTTACATACAGAAAAGCTAAACGAAAGGCATCGTTAACACCTAAACAGAAAAAAACAAGGTTACAATGGGCTAAGGAAAAGCAATTGTGGACTGTGGATGACTGGATGAAAGTCATATTCAGTGATGAATCTCGAATCTGCATTGGGCAAGGTGATGATGCTGGAACTTTTGTTTGGTGCCGTTCCAATGAGATTTATAAAGATGACTGCCTGAAGAGAACATGTAAATTTCCACAGTCATTGATGATACGGGGCTGCATGTCAGGTAAAGGCACTGGGGAGATGGCTGTCATTACATCATCAATAAATGCACAAGTTTATGTTGATATTTTGAACAATTGAAAGGATGTTTGGGGATGATGAAATCATTTTTCAAGATGATAATGCATCTTTTCATAGAGCAAAAACTGCAAAAACATTCCTTGCAAAAAGACACATAGGGTCAATGTCAATGAGCAGATCTGATTTGATGCAGGTGTTAATTTGGGAGATGAAAAATTAAAGGGTGATTCCATAATTTTTTCCTCAGAATTGAGTGATTCCATATTTTTTTCCCTCTGCTTGGTCTAAAAAAGTAACCGTTACTGACTGCCACAATCTTTTTTTCTTGATTTCTTATAGTGTTTCTTAAAGCCAGAAAGTTTCCATTTGAAATGACTTTAGTTTTGTGTCATGTCTCTGATCTGCTTTTTTTCTACAAAATTAAACAACTGAATGAACATCCTCCGGGGCCGGTGATTCCATCATTTTTGCCAGGGGTTGTATATATATATATATATATATACGAGGTCTGTCAATAAAGTATAGGTCCTTTTTATTTTTTTCAAAAACTATATGGATTTCATTCATATGTTTTTACGTCAGACATGCTTGAACCCTCGTGCGCATGCGTGAGTTTTTCCACGCCTGTCGGTGATGTCATTCGCCTGTGAGCATTCCTTGTGGGAGGAGTCGTCCAGCCCCTCGTCGGAATTCCTTTGTCTGAGAAGTTGCTGAGAGACTGGCGCTTTGTTTGATCAAAATTTTTTCTAAACCTGTGAGACACATCGAAGTGGACACGGTTCGAAAAATTAAGCTGGTTTTCGGTGAAAATTTTAACGGCTGATGAGAGATTTTGAGGTGATATTGTCGCTTTAAGGACTTCCCACGGAGCGAGACGTCGCGCAGCGCTCTCAGGCGCCGTCGTCAGCCTGTTTCAAGCTGAAAACCTCCACATTTCAGGCTCTATTGATCCAGGACGTCGTGAGAGAACAGAGAAGTTTCAGAAGAAGTCGGTTTCAGCATTTTATCCGGATATTCCACTGTTAAAGGAGATTTTTTTAATGAAAGACGTGCGGACGGGTCCGCGTGTCGGGACGCAGCCGGCGCGGTGCGGCGGCACAGGAAAAACACCTCTGTGTTGATAACCATTTGTAAAATCCAGGCAGCTTTTGATGGCTTTCAGTGGAGTGAGTATATGAGAAATTGTTTAACAGCTGGACATGTTCCAACTTGTCCTTAAGGCTGCCAACGGAGGTGTTTTTCCTGTGGCGGAGCGTCGCGGCGGCTGCGAGCTGACTCTGCAATCCGTCCGCACGTCTTTCATTAAAAAAAATCTCCTTTAACAGTGGAATATCCGGATAAAATGCTGAAACCGACTTCTTCTGAAACTTCTCTGTTCTTTCACGAGGTCCTGGATCAATAGAGCCTGAAATGTGGAGGTTTTCAGCTTGAAACAGGCTGATGACGGCGGCTGAGAGCGCTGCACAACGTCTCGCTCCGTGGGAAGCGACAGTATCACCTCAAAATCTCTCATCAGCCGTTAAAATTTTCACCGAAAACCAGCTTAATTTTTCGAACCGTGTCCACTTCGATGTGTCTCACAGGTTTAGAAAAAATTTTGATCAAACAAAGTGCCAGTCTCTCAGCAACTTCTCAGACAAAGGAATTCCGACGAGGGGCTGGACGACTCCTCCCACAAGGAGTACTCACAGGCGAATGACGTCACCGACAGGCGTGGAAAAACTCACGCATGCGCAAGAGGGTTCAAGCATGTCTGACATAAAAACATATGAATGAAATCCATATAGTTTTTGAAAAAAATTAAAAGGACCTATACTTTATTGACAGACCTCGTAAACCCTACAAAGAGTTTAAGAGACAAATAGCAGAGGGAATAAAAGATTCTAACAACCGGTTCGTCCTGCAGACAGGTGAAACATAGCGACGACGTGAAGGCAACAGGGAAAATTGTGTAAAAATAAAAGCACCTGCTTGGAGCAGAGTGCAGAAAAGACAAAAAGCTGATTGGATTTCCAGATAATATGACTGCATAAGGCATTTTTGAGGACAAGCAAGAAAATAGGTGTTTCTGGATAGAAATGTTGTGCTGAATATGAATATCTTGTTTTCCTTCACCAAAAATACTTAATTAGGTCATTAATTAATGTCAAAGTTAATTAAGTGCAATTTTCATTTAATTAATTCTGACTTTTTGACATGCTGTAGCTGTTTTGATATGACATATATTGCAAAATGTTTTTCATTTTTGTATTTAGACAATCACATTAACCATTTTTTTTTGCAAAACCATGAAATCATAACTTTGATCATGGACAAACTGGGGAGAGCTGACATTTACTGTTTGGTATGCTTGTGCATTTTGGTCAAGGATGAATGACACCAAAGAGGAACATTGATAGGACTAATATTTTTGGAGAAACTATGGATACTAGCTAACAACAATGAACAATGGACATTGATAATAACATTCTGGCCTCACATGCCATTCCAGCAGGGAGCGGTAAATCATCAATATATTAAAAGTGAAGTGGCATCTGTGTGTGTATGTGTGAGCATGTGTGATTTTATTTAGTAAGTTCAATGTAAGTACATAATTGTAAATACATTAAAAATACATGGATGAAACAAGAAAGTGAAAAGTGCGTTATCAGTATTTTCTTTGGATAGTCTTCCCAGATTTACTCATCGTGTGTAACTCAAGAAACATTTTACCTTTTGGTGCCAGAATATAGTGAGCCTTTGTACCGATGATGTAACATCTTGTCCATCCTCTGTTTCACTTTGTCTCAGTTGAATTTTTTGTTCACTGATGTTTTTGTGTCTTGCAGGTTTCTTTGCAGAAGCCGACAAATGCTGCCGCGAGCATGACTACTGCAAATATTACATCCCCCCTTATCAGTCAGCATACGGTGTCTGGAACTCCCAGATGTTTACCATTTCTCACTGTGACTGTGATGAGAAGTAAGAATTTAAGACCCATCCTATTCACAACTTACATTTCTATAACTGTTCACTGTCACGCCGTGGACTCGATGGCCTTCATAAGCTTTGGAAATGTAAGAATCTGAAAAAACAGCTTATCTCAAGCCACATGTAGCTTCAACCACACCTGCTCCCAATTTCCTTCGTGCATGTGATAAGATTAATTCCTCCAACAAGCCCAGACATGTCCATCAGGGGGAAGAGCAGCATATGTTACTTTATACTACATAAGCAAAGCAGTAAGTCCCTTCGGTTGCTCCCTTGTTTGCACTCGGGGTCG